>NC_041393.1:518389210-518409673 GCF_002162155.2 Triticum dicoccoides | reverse complement strand
GTGGGTGTGTGGATGGGTGGGTGTGTGTGTGAGAGAGAGAGAGATGGAGTCTTAGTGTGTGGGGGGTGCGTGCGTGCGTGTGTGTGGGTGGGTGGGTGGGTGCGTGTGTGTGTGTATGACGTGGGGTCCTCGGTAGCGGATGTAATTTAAGTGTGCGTGGCTTCATCATAGAGAGGTGATGTGTATGGCAGAGGCCACCAACGATGGGGTGCGAGAGAGAAAAGGCCCGTAGAGAGGGAAGAGAAGGTGTGTGCGTGTGAGAGGAGTCGACATTGATAGAACGTGTTTGTTCGGGAGACACTGAGGAAGACTACTATATATCGATGGTGCATCTAAGCGGGAATTAAACGAAGGGATGGTCTTATTGGTTTCGAGGATATAGGGGAAAAGTGAGAGGGGGTAGCTAGAAGGAGATTGTTAAGTGTGAGTGTGTGTTTTACCCATCCAGGCGGAAGTTATGTGCACACAAGAAGAGAACGATTCGATGTGGCATTAGGGTTGAGGGTAATTAACTACATATGGAGACATAGAGACCTTGAATGTGCATGTGTGAGAGGTATACATGTATACGTGGGATGTGTGTGTGTGCGCGCACGCATAATCGAGAGAAAAGAAAGAAGACATAAGTCATAAGATCAACGACATGGGAGAGACGGATCGGTATGACAATATGCATGCATGTGAGAGTGAAGGGAAGAAGGCCCGACAATTGAGCATGTGTTTTTGTCTTTAAGAGATAGTGGCGTGGGCTGGATCATGCATCTATGGCGAGCAGAGGGAGTGAGACACAATGATTGTGCAAAAGAGATCAACCTATAAATGAATGTATGGAGAGACATATATAGTGTGGGTGATAGGAAGCAAGAGTGCATGCAAGAAAGAAATGTTGACGGAGAAACTACAGATAGATACAGAGATGGAGATGCTAGCTAGAGGGACATCGGCTAGTTTGAGTGTTGGAGATGACCGCTGGGTGGTTCGGAGGGTGAAGTTATGTGTGTGAGAGAGAAAGATAAAAAGAGGGCACTTGACTGCATGTAGAGAGAAACATATGTAGCGTATGTGATAGCAAGCAAGAGTGAGGGCGAGAAAGAAGGTTGATGGAGAAATAGATAAATAGAAACAAAAGGATGCTAGCTAGTGTGCGTTAGAGATAGGAGTCAAGTGGATCAGAAGGCTGAGTTATGTGTGTGGGTGTGAGAGAGATAGAGAGAGGGTGCATGTGAGTCACATACAAACAAATATCAGAGAGAAATGAGATCCCGAGAGATGGAGTTTTATGTCTGCGAGAGAGAAAGATATTTCACAACGAGAGTGGTAGCTAGAGAGACATATGAGGGAACGCAAGATATCTCTAGGGAGAGAGTGTGTCTGTGAGTGACATACAAGAGAATGGTGGAGAGATATGAGACCCTGGGAGACAGAGTTTGTGTTTGTGTGTGAGAAAGAGATATTTAAGAGGAAGAGTCGTAGCTTCTCATACCTAAGGAGCGAAAGACATCTCTGTGTGAGAGGGGTGTGGGAGTGGAACACACAGGAATAGTAGAGAGAAATGAGACCCTGGGAGACGAAGTTTGTGTTTGTGTTAGAGAAAGATATTTCACATGGAGAATCATAGTTAGAGACACATAGCAGGGAGCGAGATATACTTAGAGAGAGATAGAGTGGTGAAGGTTGAGGGAGAGAGTACCGTTAGTGTGTTACGAAGATAAAAGATCATTGTCGACATATAGGTAGCATGAGAGATACCCGAGAGACGATGAACACATATAGGTCTAGAGAGATACTCCTATATAAGCATGAGTGAAAGCTATATGAGATGAATATCTGGATTAAAGGGGATTCAAATATTTAAACTAGAGATCACGACATCGATAATATCATAACACAAATTGGTATATCAAACATGCATATTCATTTGAATTTGGGGACACGTGTAATGTTATATAGTTTATCAATATTAGTGATCCTTACATTCTTTAATTAGAGACAATGCATGGTTTATATGCAATTAATGTCTAAACGGGATTACACTATATGTTGTGTGTGTGAAACACATTATACATGTTTTATGAGTAAAAAACCCGCATGAAACACACATTAATTGGAGCCAGTTAGCGAGGAGTGCATACATTGGATTTCAACATAAAGTGGTTTCAAATATTTGAAAATCCAAATTAAGATGGATACAGCCTTATGAATATGAGATCATGCCATTTGTAAACCATATTTATGTATAAAGGGTGTTGTGCTTTTGAAAGTATATATAAAAAATGATGTATATAGAATTTTATTCCAATCGAAAATGGATCTTGCCCAAACAAAAATAGAATACAAACGGGAATCGAATTGAGTTGGCACGGTAAACCTGCACTCTGCAAAAATTTGAATGAAGCGGGGAAAGTCGCAGTAACCACCCAAAACCAAAATCCGCGAGATGGAAATTACTGCCTATCCCTGACACGCAAAGCCTAGCGGCTCGATTTCTATAGGTTTTGATAGGGGTAGGTTTGTAATTTCACTCAAACGTTACATAACTGCCTCTCACCCGGATTCATACACAGTGGGCGCCAAAACACAGTGTCTGCTCGGCTAAAATCGACTTCCTTCCCGATTCATACATGGTGGGAGCCAAAAACAAACTCTCATCGGCAAATATTCGGTGTATGCGAGATTACCGTCCTATCCCCAACCGACTAATATTGTTGTGATGTAGGAAATTTGAAACGGGGGCTAAGTTTGTAAATTTCCTTGCATTTGAGACAAGCGCACCCTGAAGACATGGTTCCCCCCTTCCTCTCTCCCTCCATCTCCCCACTCGTACTCCATGGGCGCCAAAACACCCTCTCCACCGCAGCCTCCTCCGTCCGCCACCCCATCCACCGCCGTCCTCCTCCACCATGCCGGAGCTGATACCCCGACGTCGTCGTCCATTACAAGAGATCGACCTCTCTCATCCACGGCTTCGGACCAGGATCCTTGCATCTCGTCCTCTCACTTCATCCCCGTCGTCGTCCACCTTGTCGGTGCCGCTCCTATGACTGTCTCGTCCACCGTGCCCTGCCGCCACTGTCTACCCTCCTAGATCTGCTTCCACGCATCAACAGCCATCGCTACCTCAGCACCGTCAAATTCTCAGCAGATGCATACATGGCACCGCACCGGAGGCGGTACTCTTTCGTATCTGCTCAACTTATTTATCACAACAAGAAAATAGATCACCACTGCTTTACTCTGATTTCTTGTCCATCACTTACTTGCAGAAAGCAAACATTGGTTGCAAAGTTGCCTTTGTCTGGTTTGCACCTTCCGATCCGCCTTGGCACGCTCAACACTATACCTGTAATGCATATGGTTTTCCACTTTTATATTCCACACTAGTTAAATGACAGTAGACTAAATTTCAAAATTGGGTCAGTCGATTTTTCAGAGCTCGCCAGAGTTCGCCGGTGCGAAGGAAGGGGCTCGGGAGGGGACGGTGGTTGTGGGGGGCGGTGGTGGGGCCTTGCCGAATGAAGAAAACTCAACGCGGGTGGGGGCAGGGGTGGGGGTGGGGGTGGCGGAGGAACACAGGAGGTGGGGGCGGTGGTTCGGTCGGCGGCCCGTGTGGTGTTCTATATGGGAAGCACAGTATGTTCCTTGTGAGGATGGGGAGCAGGGACATCTGCAGTCGAGGCCTCTATTGGGCTGGTTCTGCTAAATGACTGCGCACTTTGACTTGGTCTACCATAATACCCCAAAAATGGTGGGAGTCGCGCGGTCTTTGATAGACTAAACTGATAGTAACAGATGTGCGCCTTCAGATGAATAGAGCTGGCCTATAGGTGATCGATAGGCTGCATATTAGTAGCGGCAAAACCCTATGTTTTCCAGCCAGTTGCACTTTCCCGATTTATTTATGGTGTTTATGGTGTACCCCTATTATCTACACTACGATCTGCCTACTGGCTCTGCACTCTCGTTATCATGGTTTGGCAATAAACTTTCTATATGGTATATTATGAACCTATCATCTACCAACTATCCTTACATCTGGGGCCCCCAATAGGGAGCCTATTTTTGTGTGTAGTTCTGCCAGATTATATTAATCTACTCACCATATTACAGCACACATTGGCTCTCTCATCAGAATCCAGTGATAGCACACAAGGATTTATAGGGAGCCTCTATTATATTACAATATCCTCTGCATTACAAAGATAATCTCACTACTATTTGTGTTCTCATGCTTTACAGATATTGTATGTAATCACAATGAGTATAAGAATGTGCACATCAGAAGAATACTGCGGAACAGTTCAATGGGTAACAAACTTGGCATCAAGGGATTGAGGTCCATTGTGGATGCAATGAAGCCCACATGCTCCCGACCTATAGATTCGTATTCAGAATATGATCCTAATGACTATTCTGAGCTCACAGAGTCAAAGGCAGATGGCCTATCCTGTTCACCCAATAAGGTGCATGTTCTATTTTGGCAAGGTTTTATTGGTTGCACATATCTTGCATAAGGTGTCTTGCATTTCTTTTGCTTCGTTGCACCGCCATTTTCTTAATTTACTCATGATATGTGTGAAGATGTCATGACCGTCCATTATCAACACCTATTCCATTTGTCGTCATACCATGTTTTTCCATTCAAATGTTGTTCTTGTGTTTCAGACATCCAAAAGGAAGAGGGTGATTGCAGAACCTAAAGGAGTACAAGCAAAGTCCTTGAAAAAGGTGGTGCTACCGGAGAAATCACATAGCACCCGATGTATATTGGCGATAGAACCAGCGCCGCAAAACCTAGGATATCGCAACTATGTTGGTCGCTGCTTTGCTCTTGTGAGTACCTATTGTCCTATCATTGTCCTTACATTCATACCTGGTGGATTATGTGACATCATTGTGCATTATAGCTTGCTTATCAATTGTTCACTCCAAATTATCAGATCTATATTAATGCTTAAATTAATGTAGAATAAACCCAATGCCTATGAAGAATTTTAGTTCTTCATTGTTCTTGTAAGTATATGTTGTCCTTATATTTGTCAGCTAGTTCTTCATGTACACTTTGCAGCTTATTTTCCCTTGTCCTCCATTTTTCCACACATCAGATCTACATTTACTCTTGCCAAAATATTGAATAAAACCAATGTTACTGAAGAAGTTTAGCTCTGCATTGCTCCTGTCAGTGCCTTCTGCATGTATGCTCTATTTACATTTGTACTCTGCATCTTAAGTTAAATAATTGCCATTTGTTCCTATATTTTCACATTTATATTTACTCTTAACAAAATGTAGAATAAAGGCAATACTCTTGAAGAAGAGTGTGAGGTAAACTTCTTGAATTGCCCCCCTCCATCAATATGGACAAGGCCTTTATAGAGCCTGTCTTCACTACTAATGTAAGTTTGTTCTCCTCGAGCCTTCAAACTTTTTTGTTTATATTTGGATAGCTATGAGTGCAAATGTTGTTTATTTTTGTCGTCTGCATCAAATTTCTTGTTCAAAGTTTATAAAGTAGAAGTAGATAAACATAAGTTTGTCCTTCTCAATTTCAGTCTTTAGTTGTACAATCTAGTTCCTTATTCGTACCATGTAAATTAAACTAAACATAGCATGTTATCTTCTTCAGAACTATGTGTATGCTTGTGTTCTTGATCTGTAATCTAGTGGTGTGGTGAGACTACCAACAACAGCACAATGTCATATCCTGCTATGTCTCAACTATGAACAAAGCCATATTATATTAATGTTATTTAAATCGTGTCTCTTTATTTACCAATCTGAAATGGTATAAATTGACAGTACACTTACCATTCATGCTTATACGTTGTTTAGAACTACATCTATGCTTGTGTTCTTGATATGTAATCTAGTGGTCTAGTGAAGCTGGCCACTCCTGCACAATGCCATTTCCTGACGTCTTAACTATGAACAATGCCTATTATGTTACGGTAATTTCCTTTGCCTCCTAGGTGCATATGCACCCATTGTTGAAATACACATTTTGAAAAGTTGAAAAATTCGGAACAAAAATCCCGCATGTATATCCGGACATTTTATGTGCGTGCACAAGGTTTCGATGAAAAACTGCCTTTTTGTGGCTTGTGTAAAAAAGATAATTTCTGATGCTTCATTCTAACTATTCACTAGGCATTTCTTTATCTTTTTTCCACAAGCCACAAAAAACGTCATTTTTCACCGAAACTTTGTGAACGCACATAAAATGTCCGGTTATACACGTGGTTTTTTGTTCCAAATTTTTCAACTTTTCGAAATATGTATTTCGACAATGGGCGCATATGAACCTAGGAGCCAAAACGCTGCTCTCATTATGTTTCTGACAAAGAAATGAGATGAATTGACAGTGTTGATGCTTATACGTGCAAAACTTGTTATCTACCTACTTGTTTCTCTTTCAGGGTGACAACACTGCTGCTAGGAAGAACTACCGCAATGATAGTGAGACGAACCCATTGTTTGTCCCTCTAACACATATTCCAGAGGAGAAGGCAACACATATTGAGGGTAGGGATACAACCAAGAAGTCACATCTTGATGTAGTGTCAAACTTACTCAGTGACACAAGCTCGATGAAGTCACCGCCTTAATATGTTCGACTTCTTCTGTCTGAAATTCAAGCATAAATACATGCTTCCGCTCAAATACGACTAGAACTCCAATCTCTATGCAAGATTAACCGTAAGTACAGGATGTTTATTGATTCTATGCAGCTTAAGTTGGTGGATATGAGCGTCAAAGAAGCACAGTCTCATTAGGTTGCTAAGCTGCTTGTGCTGTAGCTCCTGGGCCGAGCTAACCTTTCTTGAACTATGTTGAAGTGATGTTGGTTCTATCTATTATTTTGTCCGCCTGTTAACTTCCATTGGTGGCGACCTACCCAGTTTATGTAATCTGCTGTCTGGTTGCCCTTTATTATCACTGGCGGCGAACTTTGATGCCGAGGGGATGTAATATGCTGTAATTTCTTTGTTGTATACTCTAGGTTTATTCTTGGTCAGTATGCTGTAATTTAGGCCAGAAGATTCAATGGATCTCAGTGTTGTTGGTCTTCAGGCCGGCCCGTTACTCATATGGGCCAAAACGTGGGCCTATAATCATCTTGGGCCATTAGCTGGTCTAAACCTTATGGTTGTTTCCCGCCTTTAACAGGCCGAGTAAAGTTCTGGCCAGCTGGGCCAGAGATACAATGGGCTTTTAACAGGCTAAAACCTAGATTGGGCTAGCGTTGAGCTGAAAAATTCACGGGCCAATACAGGCCAAAACTGCCTAAGGCTCATGTTTGGCCCAAACAGGACGAGTAGTTAACAAGCCAAAATATATCTTGGGCCCATTTGGCCCAATAAAATTATGGGCTTTAAGCAGGCCGGTATCTACGTGGGCCATAGGCCTAAAAGTGTCACGGGCCATTATCATATGGGCTGTAAGCAGGCCGTATTCAACGCGGGCTTAATTAGGCCCAATTGTTACATGGGCCATTAACAGGTCGGTAGGCCAGTTGGGCTAAAATTTGTCCACAAAGACTACATGTCGTTAAGATGCCTAAAGTTACTTCGAACAAGAAATAGCCCAGTGTCTTCATGGGCCGTTAAATGGCTTAAAGTTAAACCGGGCCGACAACATCCCAGATGCACCACAGGCCGCTAACATGCAGAAACTATTATCAGGCCGAACTGGTAAACGGGCATTTAACAGGCTGACATACAAACATGTCTTAGAATGGTCCCAAAAGAACAGTGGCTTGTTAACGGGCCTGATCTGATATGGGCCTTAATTTGGCCCAAAACATGGCAGGCTGTGAACGGGCCTGATTTGGTATGGGCCTCAATTTCGCCAAAAACATGGCAGGCTGTTAATGGGCCAGCCCACTAGTGTCTGAAAAAACATGGTGGTCCTTTAGCTGGGCCGGCCTTTTCACTGGAATGGTCCTTTGTTGGGCCGTGCCACATGTCAACGTATCATAAGCGCCTCATGTCCAATGAGTGGATGACATCTGTCCCAACGGTGAGCAAACATGTGTTTCCTCCAGCCAATGAGTATTTTACACCTGGAAAATCCCCATTGATCCGGGATGTTAACGGGTTATCGGATCCAAAACCGAACCCGATAGCTTAACGGCGTCCCATTACGGTGGATGCCACATGTCGGTCACCCTTGATGAAAGCACTGACGCGCGATTTATTGTCATGGAAGTGGACACTTCCGTGATGATAATTTTGGTAATGTCATGGAACACTTCTACGACAGCACATGTATGACTATCTTGATTCTATCATAAAATCGTCATGGATGTACATGCATGACAGAAAACGTGACCTACTATGACAAACACGTATCATCACGGAAGTGTATTTTTTTGTAGTGTACTGAGTTGTAAGTAAATAGAAGTGTGATGATCATCATTATTCATTATTAGAACATGTCCCAGTGATGAAAGGGTGATGGAAACTATTATTCCCCCACAAGTCAGGATGAGACTCCGGACAAAAAGAGAAAAGAAAAGGAAAGAAAAAAGAAGAGACAAAGAGAGAAGGGGCATGCTAATTCCACACTTTTGCTTCAAAGTAGCACCATGTTTTTCATATGGAGAGTCTCCTATGTTGTCACTTTCATATACTAGTGGCAATTTTTCATTGTAGAGTTAGATGCACACCCACTTAGTTTTCAGTTTGAGCTTTCATACACTTATAGCTCTTAGTGCATCAGTTGCATGGCAATCCCTACTCCTCGCATTGATATCAATTGATGGGCATCTACACAGCCCGTTGATTAGCAGCGTCGATGTGAGACTTTCTTACCTTTTTGTCTTCTCTATGTTTACTCCTATCATCATACTCTATTCCACCCATAGTGCCATATCCATGGCTTGCGCTCAAGTATTACGTGGGAGTTGAAAAAGTTGAAGCACGTTTGTCGGTGTCAAAACCGGCGGATCTCGGGTAGGGGGTCCCGAACTGTGCGTCTAGGCGGATGGTAACAGGAGACAAGGGACACGATGTTTTACCCAGGTTCAGGCCCTCTTGATGGAGGTAAAACCCTACGTCCTGCTTGATTGATATTGATGATGTGGGTATTACAAGAGTAGATCTACCACGAGATCAAGGAGGCTAAACCCTAGAAGCTAGCCTATGGTATGATTGTTGTTCGTCCTACGGACTAAAGCCATCCGGTTCATATAGACACCGGAGAGGGCTAGGGTTACATAGAGTCGGTTACAATGGTAGGAGATCTACATATTCGTATCGCCAAGCTTGCCTTCCACGCCAAGGAAAGTCCCATCCGGACACGGGACAAAGTCTTCAATCTTGTATCTTCATAGTCTTGGAGTCCGGCCGATGATGATAGTTCGGCTATCCGGACACCCCCTAGTCCAGGACTCCCTCAGTAGCCCCTGAACCAGGCTTCAATGACGATGAGTCCGGCGCACATGTTGTCTTCGGCATTGCAAGGCGGGTTCCTTCTCCGAATAATTTATAGAAGATTGTGAACACCAGGATAGTGTCCGACTCTGCAAAATAAATTCCACATACCACCGTAGAGAGAATAATATTTACACAAGTTCAATCTGCTGACGTATTTGGTGGCATGACGTCACACCACTACCAAGCCTTTACTCGAATCGTTTTTATTGTACCACCTCAGCGTGTTTAGCGAAGCGGTTTCCTTGGCACATCTTGTCGAAGCAGAGATCGTGTTCCCCTTATTCCGGGATTCCCATCAATACGGACATGGGTAACCCAACCGCGCCATTGATTGCGGCGCTTGGGAGATAAGCGAGTTTTATCAGGCCGGTGGGGACGCATGTTTCCGGCCGCCCATATAAGGGGATAAAGATCCAACCCTTTTACCTACACCTTCTTCCTCCTTGGCTTATCCATCTCCGCGAACTCGAGCTCCAGCGCCCAAGTCCGCACATCTCACCTCAACCTTCTCCAACTATGTCCGGAGCGGGAGACAAGTGGATGGCCTCCTCCATTACGGAGGGGCACGTCCAGAAGCTGCGCAGCGCTGGATATCTGTCCAGCGACATCGCGCACCGGCTCCCCGACGAGGGAGAGCTCATCCCCACCCCCAGGCCCCACGAGAGGGTGGTATTTCTTCCCCATTTCCTCCGCGGACTGGGCTTCCCACTCCATCCCTTTGTCCGGGGGCTCATGTTCTACTACGGCCTGGATTTCCATGATCTGGCCCCGAATTTTATCCTCAATATCTCGGCGTTTATCATCGTGTGTGAGGCCTTCCTCTGCATCCAGCCCCACTTCGGCTTGTGGCTCAAGACCTTCAGTATCAAGCCGAAGGTGGTAAAGGGCAGCCAAGCGGAGTGTGGAGGCGCCATGGTGGGCAAGATGCCCAACGTTACTTGGCTTGAGGGCACTTTCGTGGAAACCATTAAGGGGTGGCAATCGGGGTGGTTCTACATCATCAAGCCGCGTGACCCTGAATGGGCAGCGGCCCCCGAATTTAGATCTGGCATTCCCATACGGCTCACCTCCTGGAAAGAGAGCGGCCGGACATGGGGTGATTCGGAGGAGCTGACCGGACTCCAAGCCTGCATCAAAAATCTAGTGAACAAGAAGCTCAAGCTTGTCAACGTAGTCCAGGTCATGCTTATCTGCCGGATTCTCCCGTGCCAACGACGGGGCTTCAGTATGTGGGAGTTCGATTCGGCGCAGCACCAGACTTTGAGCGGGCTCTTCGACACTACGTACAAAGATGTCTGGAGGGTGCTATTTAAAGGTGTCGAGGCCCCCGCATCCGCTACCAAAGATCGCGGATTCAGCACGCAGTGTCCGGCTAGCGAGGTAAGCGATTTTGCCCTCTACGGGACACTTGTTTTCCATAGTTTGACTCTATGCGGGATCTAAACTCCCTCTCCTTTGACAGGACTGGCTGAAGAAGGCTGAACAGACTATCTGTCCGGCCCCATTGCCAGAGGACCCAGCGGACGCCCGCTTAACGGGGCTGCTGGCTCCGGCACCCCACGTGGTGCCGGAGAAGAAGGCCAAGAAGAAGGCCACGGGCACTCGGAAGAGTTCACGTTTTTAGGTGTCATCGGACGATGACTCCGAGGCAGACTCCTCCCACAAAGGCGAGGAGGAGGAGAAGAAGGCCTCTCCCCTAGCAGGGGGAGGGAAGAAAAGGAAGGCTTCCCCAACGAGGGAGGCCGAAGGGTCCAAGAAGGGAAAGACTCTTCCCCCGGACTGCTCCGCCAACGCCAGTGATGACGACGAGGATTGGCCTACAGGGGCCAATCCCCTGGAGAGATCGTAAGTATCCGGACTCCCGAATAACTTCATGGTTTTTCTTTTCGCCACATAGTGTCTTTCTAATGCCGCATACAACCCTGCAGTCCGCCCAAGGATGATTTTCCCGCTCCGTGAGTGGGTCCTTGGGTGCGTCAGATATGGATTCCCTTCTGACCGCCTCCACCCCCCATGATGCGGACGATGCCGAGGTGGGATCCCGGGAAGGGACCCGCCAGGAGGAGGAGGTGCCGGAGGGCAACCTCCCGGTCTTTGCGCCGGACTCCGCACCGGAAGCTGAAGTGGCTTCGGAGTCCGACGGGCGGCCCCTTCGTAAGAAGGGCAAGACCGCGATGCCAGCGGCCTCCGTCCAACCGGAGGCGCCGGATAGCTTGCTGGAGGCGCTCAACGGCGCCTCCATCGAAGAGGAACACCGCACCTTCATGAGTGCAGTGATTCAGAAGGTTCAGCTCACCAAGAGCGGGCTGACCGAAGCCTGCAGCAGCCTTCTAACAGGCTTTGAGGTAAGAATTTTGATATATGTAGAATAGTACCGCATAGACAGTAGCCCCTGATGCTCGGTTCGGTATTCGGAAAGAAAAGCCGGACTGAGGATCTAAAAAGATATATGCAAGAGTCATGAAATATGTTAATATGGGGTTGCAGGCTGTGCTGCTGACCTCTGCCGCACTGACTGTGGAGGTCAATACTTTGAAGCAAAGCCTCGAGCGGTCCGAGAACGAGCTCGGCCGTGCCAAGAAGAAGCTCGAGGACAAGGAAGGTGAATAACACCATATTAAGATTGTACCTTACAGAAAAGGATTTGGTTGCAAGAAAATTGACAAGGATAACATGGGTATTGCAGGTGCCACGACCGAGGTGGCGACCCTGAAGGAGGCGGTGTCCGTGGCCGAACGTAATGCGGCCGCGGAGCGCACCGAGTGAGAGAAGTAGGAGGCACGGGTGGCGGAGGTACAGCAAGAGCTCCATGATCTCGTGGAAAAACATGAGAGCCTGGAGTGTGACTCGAAGACTCGAGAGTCCGAGCTTGCATCGGCTCTTGAGAGTGCCAAAGCCACTAAGGCCGAAGCCTACAAGGCCCTCCAAGAAATCAAGGCCTTGAAGAAAATAGCAGCGGGTAAGGCATTTTTCATGCAAAGTAAGCATGTGAGTGTAAATTACCTATCACTTACCCGAATTCGGAGCTCTCCAGGAGCGTTCGCAGATCTTCCTCGCAGCGTGTCCGATGCTGCCGCTTTCTACCGGGCCAAGGAGGGGAGCTCGACGGAGAAGGTCTTCTGGTCTCAGTATGCTGAGGCCGAACATCCGGTGCCCCTTAGCGACCAGCTGAAGCAGCTGGTCGAGCTCCACAAGGTGGCCGAACAGGCCATGAGGGGTCTCATAGTTCGGCTGTGGCCTAAGGAGGCCGTGCCTGGGAGCTACTTCGGCCTGGTGCGGTGGCTGGTGGATGCGTGTCCATGGGTTGAAGTCATCAAGCACTCCGCCTGTATTGAAGGTGCCCGTCGGGCCCTTGCCCGCGCAAAGGTGCACTGGGGCAAGATGGATGCTGAGAAGCTTGTGACGGACGCGTCACCGCTGGGCAAGGAGTATCGTACTCCCGAGATGTATTATAAGACTGTTCTGAAGGGTGCCCGCACTATTGTGGGTGAGTGCTCCAAAGATGTAATATTTGAGTAGACTCGCATTTTTTTATCCTGTGCGTTGAAAACTTTGTTCATATGCGCTAAGCAACGCTTGTTAATTTAAAATATTACCTTCTGTGCGGGATAAATTTGAGCACTCTTGTTCCCATTTTTGGGTCCATCTAGGAAGGCGCTCAACACAACGAACAAGGCAACCGGACTTATAATGCTTGAACACTCTCACTTAGCCATAGAATTCTATAATTTTAAATTTCGGCGAAGCCCCTAGTGTTTGGAAGGCCGAATTTGGGGCGCTATCCACGCCTGGGCCGGACAAAGCCGGTTCCTCGCTCTAAGCGGCATAAGTCTTTAGGGACTCGAAAAAACCTCTCGAACAGCGACCGGCTCTCGCCTCATCATGACGGTCAGTTTTAGCTTTCTCCACTGAGGCGCTCGCCCAGCTCAACTGGGGCGCAATCGCAGTGGTTCTCCCAGTGCTACCTTAGCCTATACAACGGAACATAAGGTACCAAAACATGGGAGCCGGGCAAACCCAACTATTGACCCAAGACATGATTCGGAGCCGATGCATATAATGCTATAAGTTCGGGGTGCCACACTTGTGAAAGTGTTCGGACTTATCGCACCATGATGCGGGAAACATAAGCCCCTGGTGTATTTAGCCGTACCAAAGTGTACGGATGCAACATGTCATAAATGAACATATGTATAAGAAAGGAATGCAATTGTAAGCAAAAAGGTGCATTGTTTATTCAAGAAATACTGTTGTGAATGCAGAACGATACAAATGGTGCGATAAGCAAGGGATGGGACTATTAAACATGTCCCCCTCCAGGGGTAGGCAGCGGAATGGTGTATAAACCAGATTTAATGCTCATAATGGAGACCACCTGCATATTCGTCGTAGCCTTTCTCCTTCCCTGGCTGTTGCATCGTGAGTTCGACAGGTCTACTGCCGGACAGGGCCTCTGATGAACGGGGTCCTGTGGGTAAAAAAAAGAAAAGAAAAAAGAACGACGCACTTGAGAGCCCCTGGTGTGGTTAAGCCGCATTCTGGACCTATCGTGGTCGTGCCCCTCCCCCTATGCCCATGGTATCTTCAGAGCGTAATGATGTACGCGAAGGACCCGTCTTGAAATTTTGTAGGGGCTGGGGTTGGGGCCGCATTGCTACGCGTGCTCAGAACGTGCCAGGTGGTCTTGTTGTAGGTTACTCCGGGCGCGTTTAGCCGTGTCCGGTCGCTTAACGGCCGGACTCGAGAATTGCCTTAAGAGGCTGCACTGTACTTCTGCAGCGAGAGCCACTGTATGTTCCTCCGTTCGGAGAGAGCGTTCAGTGTTTCCGTTGACCGTGATGACTCCTCGAGGGCCTGGCATCTTGA
This sequence comes from Triticum dicoccoides, assembly GCF_002162155.2. NCBI lineage: Eukaryota > Viridiplantae > Streptophyta > Magnoliopsida > Poales > Poaceae > Triticum > Triticum dicoccoides. Next base: position 518,395,373 of record NC_041393.1, on the reverse strand, counting down.
GCTTAAGGTATGCGTGGTGCGGTACCGCGTTGAACTTTGCAAACGCGGTGCGTCCGAGTAGAGCATGATAGCCACTGCGGAATGGAACTATGTCGAAGATTAACTCTTCGCTTTGGAAGTTATCCGGGGATCCGAGCCTGTACAATTGGCCTCTACACCTGGTATGACGCCTTTAAAGGTCGTCTTTGTAGGTTTGATCCTTGAGGGGTCTATGCCCATTTTGTGCACTGTATCCTGATAAAGCAGGTTCAGGCTGCTGCCGCCGTCAATCAGGACTCTGGTGAGGTGAAATCCATCAACGATTGGGTCTAAAACCAATGCGGCGAATCCGCCGTGGCAGATGCTGGTGGGGTGGTCCCTTCGGTCAAAAGTGATTGGGCAGGAGGACCATGGATTGAACTTCGGGGCAACTGGCTCCATCGCGTATACATCCCTGAGTGCACGCTTCCGCTCCCTTTTGGGTATGTGGGTTGCGTATATCATGTTCACCGTCCGCACTTGTGGGGGGAAACCCTTCTGTCCTCTATTGTTCGGCGGTCGGGTCTCTTCCTCGCCGTCGCTATGCAGCCCCTTGTCGTTGTTTTCGGCAATTAACTTGCCTACCTGCTTGAATACCCAACAGTCCATGTTGGTGTGGTTAGCTGGCTTTTCAGAGGTGCCGTGTATCTGGCACAAGCGGTCGAGTATTCGGTCCAAACTGGATGGACCCGGAGTAGTTCTTTTGAATGGCTTTTTCCGTTGACCGGGTTTAGAGCCTCCGAATCCGGCATTGACTGTCGTATCCTCACTATTGTCGCCGTTAATGCAGCGTTTGTTTTTGTTGTGACGCGGACTGCCATTGCGGTCCTTGATATCCGGACTGCCAGAATTTTTACTGAGGTTGTTGCTGCGTGCTAGCCAGCTGTCCTCACCCGCGTAGAAGCGGGTCATGAGTGATGTGAGGGCTGCCATGGATTTTGGCTTTTCCTGTCCCAGGTGCCGGGCAAGCCACTCATCGCGGATGTTATGTTTGAAAGCCGCGAGGGCCTCCGCATCCGGACAATCGACGATTTGATTTTTCTTGGTTAAGAACCGTGTCCAGAATTGTCTGGCCGATTCGTTTGGCTGCTGAATTATATGGCTTAGGTCGTCAGCGTCTGGTGGTCACACGTACGTGCCTTGGAAGTTATCGAGGAATGCGGCTTCCAGGTCTTCCCAACTCCCAATTGACTCTGCTGGCAAGCTATTAAGCCAATGCCGGGCTGGTCCTTTAAGCTTGAGTGGGAGATATTTGATGGCGTGGAGATCATCACCGCGGCCATGTGGATATGAAGGAGATAGTCCTCGATCCAAACCGCGGGGTCTGTTGTGCCATCATAAGATTCAATGTTCACGGGTTTAAACCCTTCGGGGATTTGATGATCCATTACTTCATCTGTGAAGCATAGTGGGTGTGCGGCGCCTCTGTATTGGGTGATATCACGACGGAGTTCAAAAGAGCTTTGTATATTTTGTTCGGCCCGGCCGGACTTACTGTGTCCGGCGCGACGGTTGTCGTCACGTATCACGGGGGGCCCACGCGATCCATAGATCGATATTGATTGTCTTGCCTTATCCTCCAATATATCTCGCAAGTCCGGAGCATTCCCCTGTGGCCTTGTGCTTTTCGAGCGATGCTGGGGTACAGTTCTGGTGGAGGGCCTAGAGGCCTCTCTGTCGCGGCCACAGGGTGGTCGGTCAGCCGTATTGTCTGCTGGTAATGCAGGTTCATATGCCTCCTCCTCTAATCGGGGGAGCAGCTTGCGTTTAGGGTAGCTTTTGGAGGGGCGGTCGAGCTCATGCTCTTCGGCCGCAAGGACTTTAGTCCATCTGTCGGCTAGCAGATCTTGATCAGCTCTAAGTTGCTGCTGCTTTTTCTTGAGGCTATTTGCCGTGGCCATAAGCCTGCGTTTAAAACACTCTTGTTCGACGGGATCCTCAGGCACGACAAATTCGTCGTCGTCGAGGCTTGCCTCGTCTCCGGAGGGAGGCATGTAATCCTCTACTTCTTCGTCTGCTTCTTTCTCATGAGGGTTGGCGTCTCCGTCCTCCTGCCCTGAATCTTGTTGGAGGGGGTTGTCTTCGGCATTGTCTAGGGTGTTATTATCTCCGGTGCCGGAATCTCCATTCTTGCTGTGGTGGGATTTAGAGCGGCGCCGCTGACGCCGGCGCTTGGGCTATTTCTTGGAGGGGTCATCCTCCGCTGTTCCTTCGCCATTCCCATCCTTTGGGATATCCACCATGTATATGTCATATGATGAGGTGGCTTTCCAGTGCCCAGTAGGCGTTGGTTCTTGGTCGTCTCCGGCATCGTCGTCCATACCGTCGATGTCTTCGGAGTCGAAGTCTAGCATGTCGGTTAGATCGTCGACAGTGGCTACTAAGTGGGTGGTGGGTGGGCTTTGAATTTCTTCGTCGTCCGCATCCCAACCGTCCTGACCGCGGTTCAGCCAGGGCTCTCCTGATAACGAGAGATACTTTAGCGAACTCAAGATGTCGCCAAAAGGTGAGTGTTGAAAGATGTCCGCAGCGGTGAACTCCATGACCGACGCCCAATCGGATTCGACTGGAGGGGGCGCGGGAGGTTCGGAGTCCGGCGAGGAGTCCTGCACCTCGGAGTCACGAGCTTCATGAGGGACAAGGTCAGTGTTCGGCTCTATCGCCGTAGAGGTTACAGCCCCCGAGGCGGTGTCTAACCACCCGTCCTCGATCTGTGTAGCTGGCTCCGAATTGAAGATCGGAGCGGACTCGTGTGCGGCCTCCAGGTTACTGTCCGGCTGCAGAGCTAAGTCATGCCTGTCGTGACAGTGCGGCACGCTCGGCTGTGGCTCAAATCCATCGAAGATCAAGTCCCCGCGGATGTCAGCCGTGAAGTTCAAACTTCCAAATCTGACCTGACGGCCAGGGGCATAGCTTTCGATCTGCTCCAGATGGCCAAGCGAACTGGCCCGTAGTGCAAAGCCGCCGAATACAAAGATCTGTCCGGGGAGGAAGGTATCACCCTGGACTGCGTCATTGTTGATGATCGAAGAAGCCATCGAGCCTACGGTGACGACACAGAGGAACTCTCAATGAAAGCACCAATGTCGGTGTCAAAACCGGCGGATCTCGGGTAGGGGGTCCCGAACTATGCGTCTAGGCGGGTGGTAACAGGAGACAAGGGACACGGTGTTTTACCCAGGTTCGGGCCCTCTTGATGGAGGTAAAACCCTACGTCCTGCTTGATTGATATTGATGATGTGGGTATTACAAGAGTAGATCTACCACAAGATCAAGGAGGCTAACCCTAGAAGCTAGCCTATGGTATGATTGTTGTTCGTCCTACGGACTAAAGCCATCCGGTTTATATAGACACCGGAGAGGGCTAGGGTTACATAGAGTCGGTTACAATGGTAGGAGATCTACATATTCGTATCGCCAAGCTTGCCTTCCACGCCAAGGAAAGTCCCATCCGGACACGGGACGAAGTCTTCAATCTTGTATCTTCATAGTCTTGGAGTCCGGCCGATGATGATAGTTCGGCTATCCGGACACCCCCTAGTCCAGGACTCCCTCAACGTTAAAAAGTATGAACCAATTGTTTGGAAACATTTCATGGAATACAAAAAAATCCACACACACGGAATGATCTATCGATGGAGATGCATAGCAACGAGGGAAGAGTGTGTCTACGTACACATGTAGACCATAAGCGGAAGTGTTTCATAACGTGGTTGATGTAGTCGAACTTCTTCGCGCTTCAACCGATCAAGTACCAAACACACGGCACATCCGCGTTCTGCACACGTTCAGCTCGGTGACGTCCCTCGCCTTCTTGATCCAGCAAGACGTCGAGGTAGTAGATGAGTTCCTCCAGCACGACGGTGTGGTGACGGTGATGGTGACGTCTGTAACACCCCCAGTGTCATGCTACAGTAATCCCCTATTAATGGTGCCAGGTCACCATGCTTACTGAGCTATTTATCACTTGATGAAAAATCAAAGTCAAATTCAAATTCAAATTATGAGTGAAATTCAAAAATTCTCAAACATGAAAACTAAAATGTTCTTCATGTGCCAAATAATCCATTACTAATATTGGTAGTGAACCAAAAAATTTGCAAATGTCTAAGTGCCCTAAACCAGTTTAAAACAGTGGCTAAAACTATAGTTTAAATGCCTTTTTAAATTATGAAGGTTGCAAACTATTTCAAAAGCCTCACAATCTTTTTGTGGTAGTGCCCAATAATTCTTTGAAGTTACTGGAAATTCAATTGTGGTAGTGGCATATTTTTGCAAATTCAATTGTGGCTAAAAGAAAAGGCAAAAGCTACTGGAAAAAAAAGAGAAATAAAAAAAGGAAAAGGAAAAGGAAAAGCAAAGGGGTGGGAGAGCCCTTGGCCTTCCCATGGGCCTCGCCTCGAGCCAACTGTCCCAGCTAGGCCGGCCCACTCCCCCTCCCCCTGTCACTTTGTGTTCCTCCGACCGGGCGGGACAGCGCGCACCCATCACTGCCCAGCCACCTCGCCAGTGACGCCCCCCGCGAGAGGATAAGGCCCCGCGCCTCCCCACCTCCTCGAGGCCCCCCTCACCTACCGCCACTCCCACTCCCCCACTTGCACCTCTCCTCCCCCAGATCCACCTCTCCCCTCTCCATCTCCTTTGTTCTAGAGAGGAGACCGATGCGGTCGCCACCGTTGTCTGTCGTCCACGCAGCCATCGCCTTCCGTTCGCCTCGCCGACATGCCCTACCGCTCCGCCTCGCTCGTCTGCCTCGACTACACTGCTGGATCGAGCCCCGGATCCCCTCGCGCCGCCGCATTCTTCTTCTTCTCTGGCTTGGCCACCGCATCGTCCTCTTTGTTGAACTACGCCACTGGTCCTCCCCGAGCCCTCTGCCCAGACCCCACGCTCCCCCGATGAGCCTCTGTTCCGGATGCGCCCTCCCCTGCCTCCTCTGATCTCCTGTAGCGCCCGTTCCACGCTCACCCGAACGCGCCGCCACCTGGCCTCATCGCCGGCGGGGCCACGGTGACCATTTTGTCCCGTGTGTGCCACCATTCCGCTTCTCGCGTTGAGTAGGCACCGTAGGCACTTCGTGTAGCTCCCTTTGCGCCCCGTAGCCCCGTTCCCATACCTCGCCCGAAGAACCTCGCTGCCGATGAGCTCGATGCGCTCAGTCTTAGCCACCGCAGCCTCCGAAACCGTCACAGATCGCTCCGCCGTTATCTTGCCATTCGAACGAGCCCGGCCGCGCCCAAAATGGTGCGGTGTGGACGAATCCCGTAGCTGTCCTGTTCGCTCCATTGTTGGAATGGTTGCCGGAGTTAGCTCCGGCGCGTCTCCGGCCGGTGCCGAGCTGGCACCCATGTGGCATCGCCCCGTGCCACTGACTGGTGGGCCCGAGGCCCCAGTTGACCAGTTAACTGAGTCAACGTGCTGACTGGGCAGCGCCCAGCCACTAACATGTGGGCCCCCTTTTGTTAATTAGTCTAATAAACATTTTATAAATAAGAGTAACTAGATTAACCTAAACACTCAGTGACACCCGGGGCCCACACCCCTAATTAACCCTGCTAGATTAGTTTAATCCACTGTTTTACTAACAGAGGCTAACATGTGGGTCCCACTGGACCCACAGGTCAGGTTTGACCCTGGTCAGCGAGTCTATTGACTGCTGATGTCACCCCCCACACAATGCTGACATCATAATTTTGTTTCTGTTAAAATTAAATAATTCCAAAAAATGGTTTAATCTTTGCAAATTCATAGAAAATAAACCGTAGCTCGGTTGGAAAAACTTTATACATGAAAGTTGCTCAGAACGATGAGACGAACCCAAATACGCTAACCACAGACCTGTCAGATGATTCTAACTATCTGAACATGGAACATTCCCCTCCGGTCATCTGTCTGACATAGGTCCGGAACCGGCAATACATTCTCGGTTGAATTCCCCCTTCACCTATATCGTGTAGCCATAAGTTAGGTCACACCCGGCACAAAATATTGCCACGTTATGCTTTGTGATGCTATGTTTCCTTTATATTTATTGTTTCTCCCCCCCTTCTCTCCGGTAGACCCCAAGACCGATGATGCCTACGTCGACGACAACCCCTCCTTGATAGAACAACCAGGCAAGCCCCCCCCCCCTTGATCATCCCGA
>NC_041393.1:518367619-518388906 GCF_002162155.2 Triticum dicoccoides | reverse complement strand
GCCCATTCCATTCTCTCATGCTTGCATTAGATTTTGCTACTATTATTATTTGCTCCTATTCTGATGTATAGCCTGCTTTTGTAACCTGCTTATTGTTACCTACCTGCTTATCCTAAATAGCTTAGTATAGGTTGGTTAGTGATCCATCAGTGACCCCCACCTACTCCTTGTTGCCCCTGCTTCATCATCGACGACTCGATCAACGTGATCGACGACTAGAGCCCGACACCTCACATCACATCACGCCCCTTTTGTTGCTCGACTCTGTAGAGTTACATCAAGTGCCGAGGGTGGAACCTCACACATCACTCCTGATGAGATCTTTGTAGTGTAGTTATTCAGTCGTGCTCATCGAGGGTGATTTCCTCCTTAACCACTTCCGATATGGCTCTGTCATGCAACCCCTCAAGTGTGAACCTCGAGGGTGGTTCCTCTTACATTCACCTTGATGATCACATCGAGTGGAATCCATCGAGGGTGGCTCCTCAGGGTTCCCCTTGGTGTTAGACACATAGTTACTATGATTACTATGACTTAACACTGAACCATGTTACTAAACATGGGTCGGCCCTGAGGGGTACCCGCATGAGCTTAATTCCGAGTGATTTGGAGTCGGGTTAAGCTGGAAGGTGTCCGCGAGATAATTCTGAGGCGTGGTCAGGCATTCTTAGCCCTTGCCGAAAGTCCTCGAGACGGGGCGACGAGGTCACATCTTTCGTGAGTCTCTGCGTGTTACCTGCGTTCCTAATCCACTATGATTTGGATATTTGATCTGAGGGGCCTCTGGCCTGATAGCACTAACCATCACGTGGGCATAGTATGGGCGTTCTATGTCGTATGCATCAGCCGAAGCTTAATAGACGTCAACGACTGAGCGGCGCACGCGGGGTTGGACTGGTAAGCACCTGCCTTTCTAGGGAGGTAGCTAGGTCAGCTCACCGGTCGCGCTCGCAACGTGCAGGAGTTCCCGAGGCGATGCCCCATGACCCCTGGGGGCATAGGTTTAGTCCGGCGTGCTGACCTCTCTATTAAGCCTAGGTCAGGTTGCGGCGTATTGTTTGGCCGAGGCCGGGCATGACCCAGGAAAGTGTGTCCGGTTGGAGTTAATCGAGCATGGTGGGTAAGTTGGTGCACCCCTGCAGGGAAGAAAACATCTATCGATATCATGTCCTATGGTAACGGACACTCGGAGTTGTATCCCGATCGATACAACTAGAACTTGATGATGAGGCATGAAATGGATATGTGGCTCCGGGAGTCTAGAAAGGATCATTGGGAGTTGACAACAACATAAATATGACTTATGTTATACTAGTCTACTCCCTCCTCTTGCTGCAAGATGGTGGTTTCCAGAAGATGCTAGTCTTTGATAGCACTAGCTTCTCCCCCTCTTATTCTGGCATTCTGCAGTTAGTCCACATATATTACCCTGTTTCATTGATACCATTGCATAAGTAGTGTAGATCCTTGCTTGCGAGTACTTTGGATGAGTACTCACGGTTGCTTTGCTACCCCTTTTCCCCCGTCTTTCTTCCTTCTGGTTGTTGCAACCAGATGGTGGAGTCCAGGAGCCAGATGCCACCACCGACGACTACTATAAACCCAAGGGTGCCTACTACTACGTGGAGGCCGCCGACGACTAGGAGTAGTTAGGAGGCTCCCAGGAAGGAGGCCTTGCCTTTTCGATCATGTTGCTTTTGTGCTAGCCTTCTTAAGCCAAGCTTGTCAAACTTATGTCTATGCTCAGATATTGTTGCTTCCGCTAACTCTTGTGTATTCGAGCTTATGTATTCGAGCCCTCGAGGCCCCTGGATTGTAATATAAAGCTTGATTTATTTTAATTTATGTCTAGTGTTGTGTTGTGATATCTTCCCATGAGTCCCTGATCTTGATCGTATACATTTGCGTGTATGATTAGTGTACGATTGAATCGGGGTCGTCACAAGTTGGTATCAGAGCCGACTGCCTGTAGGTAGCCCCCTTTCCAACTCCTTGGCCGAAGTCGAGTCTAGTCACTACAAAAACTTTACTAACATGGCTGTGTGGCATATAGGCCCACGTTGCCATTGGGTGGTATTAGGATCTTTTATTCCTCGTCTTTACTCTGGGACCCTGATCTCTCTTCTATTCGGGTTAAATATTTTACTAACTCTAACCTTAGGTTCTCGTAACTACTTCCTCCTGGAGAGCCCCTCATTCTAGATGGTCGCTTGATGCACCAGAAGATTACGAAGATACTCTTCGATGTTTTCCCGAGACCCTTGTGCCCTTCGCCGTTGCAATTCCTTACCACCGATAAATCCACATGGATAGCTACATACACTTGTCGTCCATACCTTCTTTTCCAATTGCTCTTGTTACTACAAGATACCCTGAAATACTTTTAGATTTTTCCGAGAATCTTTTGCGCGTGTTGCCTTGCAGCTCCTTTTCCGCCTGAATACCCCTATGAATAATTCCTCACACTTATCGGGGATTCGTTCATCCCTAGTTGATCATATGTCTCACAAAATTCTTCGAATGCAATTCGATCTCCCGATGATCCTCTGCAGCCTAGTGCTCCCGAAAGTCTTGTCTGCCTGCATTATGGTTAAATCCATATGTCCGGCAATATTCATTGACATCCTTTGTCATTGTCATCCTGAGCCTATTGATTCAATATGTTGTGTTGCTCGCAATCATCAGTCAAACCCTGAAATTTGACCTTCCTGCTCATATGTCATTTTGGACATGAGTTGCATCTCGGCCAATCATGTTGTAATTGATAGTCCACCTAGTTCCCTTCAACTTGAACATCGAAATTATCCAGTTGCTTCTATAATCTGATGCCTTCGCACTATTTCTTCTTCTGGTTCAGCATTGTTACTCACATCAGATTCTTTGTGGTTAGCCATATCCTTTGGTGGATTATTATCTGACCATTCTTGCCTATTCTCAAATCCTTGAGTTCTTTCTCTGATACATAATGCCTTTGGTAAATTGTATCCTCTGCTTATTGTCAACCATGCTCTGCTATTGTGCTAATGTTATATGCTCTAGAACTTAGTGGTATATGTTCCTAAGATACCCCTACGGGTTGAATCTATGCCTTCCCTAATCCGAGTGAACTCGAAAGAGATGTGAGTCATACTCTTCTGGTGCTTCACCAGATAAATCTTTCACACTGCAAATTCTTCGAAAACAAGGAGTGAATGAAAGGTTATGCATTGAAGAAGTGGGAGTCGACCTTGAACCTTAGTGTTCATGCCCATGGGCCCGATGTAGAACTTATCATGGAAGCTGCTCATAAAAACAATTACCCCTTGTTATAAGTTCATCTTGTATCAGTGGTTTGATCATTCATAACCATGGTTCCGACCATAGTTTCTCCTTAATTCCATTTCTCGGAAAAGTTAAAATACTTGTCTCCTGCAAGTCATTTCACCTATTCAACCTCTAATTTGACCTACCTTCAAGTATTGCCTCATGTTATCTCAAGGATATTGTGCCATTGCACTACCTCTTGTAAATTCTTAATTGAAGTGATACTCCATCACATCATTCCTAGCCTGATTGGCTACATCATTATCATTCTAAATTTTAACTATGCTACCTGGTCATTCCCGAAGCACAATTTTTCAACGATGAGCTTAGCTTACGTCGCTCTTCCCCGTCTTATCATTTCTCCTTGAACAACAAGCTTGGTTTCGAGTTTGCGTCGTACCCGTGGTTCCAATAACTTTTTGCTTCATCATTCCTTTGACTTAATGTCATCGCCGATCGATTACATCTTCCTGAAATCTCTCAATAATTGTGTCGTGCTCATCAACATTCTGAGCTCTTCCAGCATATCAATCGAATTCGTGATGAGAACTACCATCCTTGACCTTCGATGATTTGAGTTATCATCGACAACTCCCTTGTCTTCTTTCCAACACATGTTTGATCATGTCTTGGTTATACCTTGGACTCCTTGCTATTCCTGCAATTGTTCCTTGAGTATTTCTTGTGATCTTCAACTCCAACCCCTACTTGTAACACCATGTTAATGCTACCTCGAAGCATGACTGAGGTATTCCGTATATCAACAAGAACATTGGAAGCACATTGTCGAATGTTTCTTGATCTATTATCCAAACACCATTGTATGGGGAATATCATAATTCTTCCCTCGCCCCGTTATCTAAATGCTTTTGAATTTGCTGTCATATCATGTATATCCCACTCCGCTTCCCCTTGGGAAGGATATACTCCCAATCCTGGTGTGTAAACACATTTTCCTCTCCAATGTTGATTAATTTAATGATCACCTTTTCTTTTCCATTGTTTTGTTTAACCTTTCTGGTGGTTTATGAGATCTAAGCAGTAATAGTTCCCTGCTTATGAAAACACCTTGGTGTACAATTTGTCAGTAAGATCTTGTTATTATTGTTGTTGACATTCCGGTAACCATCGATGGACGAGAACTTTGCCTATTGGTCTGCCTCATTCAATGAGCAGGAAAATAGTTCTCTCCGTCCATCGCCCTTGGTACCAATGTTGTTGACAACATAACTGATAGTCTATCATCTGACATGCCTTGCTATCGGCCCCATTTTCTACATTTAACCCACATGGTGGGCTCATAACCCACAGTTCCACAGGATCGGAACCTGACTCTCATGTATATCTTTGATTCCAAAATATTCTTGCATTTGGCTTCATATCATGTCACAAGCCACCTTTCAAGAGATGATCTGTTCCCGATGCTCTGAACCCCTTCCTCACACTTTGTTCAGGTATCAATCATTTGTCCATTCGCTTGAAACTTCCTATTGTACCTTCATACTTTGCTCTCGATGTTAATTAAGTTTCAATCGAGATATACTTCTGCCTCATTCCCTGAATTGTTCACCAGATAATTAACCATATAAGGGTCGGTTCTCCCGAAGTTACTCTTTACTTCACCACTTAAATCTTAGGACGAGATTTCTTGTAGTGGAGGAGATTTGTAACACCCCAGTGTCATGCTACAGTAATCCCCTGTTAATGGTGCCAGGTCACCATGCTTATTGAGCTATTTATCACTTGATGAAAAATCAAAGTCAAATTTAAATTCAAATTATGAGTGAAATTCAAATTTTCTCAAACATGGAAACTAAAGTGTTCTTCATTTGCCAAATAATCCATAACTAATATTGGTAGTGAACCAACATTTTTGCAAATGTCTAAGTGCCCTAAACCACTTTTAAATAGTGGCTAAAACTATAGTTTAAATGCCTTTTTAAATTATGAAGGTTGCAAACTATTTCAAAAGCCTCACAATCTTTTTGTGCCAGTGCCCAATAATTCTTTGAAAATTTTTTGGCCAGTGGCATATTTTTGCAAATTCAATTGTGGCTAAAAGAAAAGGCAAAAGCTACTGGAAAAAAAAGAGAAATAAAAAAAGGAAAAGGAAAAGGAAAAGCAAAGGGGTGGGAGAGCCCTTGGCCTTCCCATGGGCCTCGCCTCGAGCCAACTGTCCCAGCTAGGCCGGCCCACTCCCCCTCCCCTGGTCGCTTCTTGTTCCTCCGACCGGGTGGGACAGCGCGCGCCTCTCGCCGCCCAGCCACCTCGCCAGTGACGCCCCCCGCGAGAGGATAAGGCCCCGCGCCTCCCCGCCTCCTCGGGTCCCCCCTCACCTACCGCCACTCCCACTCCCCCACTTGTGCCTCTCCTCCCCCAGATCCACCTCTCCCCTCTCCATCTCCTTCGTTCTGAGAGGAGTCCGACGCGGTCGTTGTCGTTCTCTGTCGTCCACGAGGGCACCGCCTTCCGTTCGCCTCGCCGACGTGCCCTACCGCTCCGCCTCGCTCGTCTGCCTCGACTACACCGCTGGATCGAGCCCCGGAGCCCCTCGCGTCGTCGTATTCCTCTTCTTCTCTGGCTCGGACACTGCATCATCCTCGTCGTTGAACTACACCACCGGTCCTCCTCGAGCCCTCTGCCCAGACCCCACGCTCCCCCGGTGAGCCTCAGCGCCGGATACGCCCTCCCCTACCTCCTCTGATTACCTGTATTGCCCATTCCACGCTCACCCGAACGCGCCGCCACCTGGCCTCGTCGTTGGCGTGGCCACGGTGAGCATTTGGTCTCGTGCGTGCCACCGTTCCGCTTCTCGCATCGAGTAGGCACCGTAGGCACTTCGCGCAGCTTGCTTTGTGCCCCGTAGCCTCGTTCCCATACCTCGCCCGAAGAACCTTGCTGCCGATGAGCTTGATGCGCTCATCCTCGGCTACCGCAGCCTCCGAAACCGTCGCAGATTGCTCCGCCATCGTCTTGCTGTTCGAACGAGCCTGGCCGCGCCCAAAATGGTGCGGTGTGGACGAATCCCGCAGCTCTCTTGTTTGCTCCACCGTTGGAATGGTCGCTGGAGTTAGCTCCGGTGCGTCTCCGGCTGGTACCGAGCTGGCACCCACGTGGCACCGCCCCATGCCACTAACTGGTGGGCCCGAGGCCCCAGTTGACTAGTTGACTGAGTCAACGTGCTGACTGGGCAGCCCCCAGCCACTAACATGTGGGCCCCCTTCTGTTAATTAGTCTAATAAACATTTTATAAATAAGAGTAATTAGATTAACCTAAACACTCACTGACACCCGGGGCCCACACCCCTAATTAACTCTACTAGATTAGTTTAATCCACCGTTTTACTAACAGAGGCTAACATGTGGGTCCCACTGGACCCACAGGTCAGGTTTGACCCTGGTCAGCGAGTCTGTTGACTGCTGACGTCACCCCCCACGCAATGCTGACATCATAATTCTGTTTCTATTAAAATTAAATAATTCCAGAAAATGGTTTAATCTTTGAAAATTCATAGAAAATAAATCGTAGCTCGGTTGGAAAAACTTTATGCATGGAAGTTGCTCAGAACAATGAGACGAACCCGAATACGCTAACCACATACCTGTCAGATGCTTCTAACTATCTGAACATGGAACATTCCCCTCCGGTCATTTGTCTGACACAGGTCCGGAACTGGGAATACATTCCCGATTGAATTCCCCCTTCTCCTATATCGTGTAGCCATATGTTAGGTCACAACCAGCACAACATATTGCCACGTTATGCTTTGTGATGCTATGTTTGCTTTATATTTACTGTTTCTTCCCCCTCTTCTCTCAGGTAGACCCCGAGACCGTTGCTGCCCCTGTGATCGACTACATCGACGATGACCCCTCCTTGCCAGAGCAACCAGGCAAGCCCCCCCCCCCCTCTTTGATCATCCCGATATCGCCCATTCCATTCTCTCATGCTTACATTAGATCTTGCTACTGTTATTGTCTGCTCCTATTCTGATGCATAGCATGCTTTTGTAACCTGCTTATTGTTACCTACCTACTTATCCTAAACTGCTTAGTATAGGTCGGTTAGTGATCCATCAGTGACCCCCACCTGGTCCTTGTTGCCCCTACTTCATCATTGACGACTCGATCATCATGATCGACGACCAGAGCCTGACATCTCACATCACATCACACCCCTTTTGTTGGTCAACTCTGTAGAGTTACATTGAGTGCCGAGGGTGGAACCTCGTACATCACTCCTGATGAGATCTCTGTAGTGTAGTTATTTGGTCGTGGTCATCGAGGGTGATTTCCTCCTGAACCACTTCCGATACGACTCTGTCGTGCAACCCCTCAAGTGTGAACCTCGAGGGTGGTTCCTCTTACGTTCACCTTGATGATTAAATCGAGTGGAATCCACCGAGGGTGGCTCCTTAGGGTTTCCCTTGGTGTTAGACACATAGTTACTATGATTACTATTACTTTACACTGAACCATGTTACTAAAGACGGGTCGGCCCTGAGGGGTACCCGCGCGAGCTTAATTGTGAGTGATGTGGAGTCGGGTTGACCTTGAAGGTGCCCGCAAGATAATTACGAGGCGTGGCCGGGCATTCTTAGCCCTTGCCGCAAGTCCTCGAGACGGAGCGACGGGGTCACATCTTTTGTGAGTCTCTGCTTGTTACCGCGCATTCCTAATCCACTACAATTTGGATATTTGATCTAAGGGGCCTCTGGCCTGATAGCACTAACCATCATGTGGGCATAGTATGGGTGTTCTGTGTCGTATGCATCAGCCGAAGCTTAATAGACGTCAGCGACTGAGCGGCGCGCACCGGGTTGGACTGGTAAGCACCTGCATTTCTAAGGAGGTAGCTAGGTCTGCTCACCGGCCGCGTTCGCAATGTGCAGGAGTTCCCAGGGCGATGGCCCATGACCTCTGGGGGCATAGGTTTAGTCCGGCGTGCTGACCTCTCTATTAAGCCTAGGTCGGGTTGCGGCGTATTGTTTGGCTAAGGCCGGGCATGACCCAGGAAAGTGTGTCCAACCGGAGTTAATCGAGCGTGGTGGGTAAGTTGGTGCACCCCTGCAGGGAAGAAAACATCTATCGATAGCCTGTCCTACAGTAATGGACACTCGGAGTTGTATCCCGATCGATACAACTAGAACTGGATGTTGAGGCATGAAATGGATATGTGGCTCCGGGAGTTGAGAAAGGATCATGGGGCGTTGACAACAACATAAATATGACTTATGTTATACTACTCTACTCCCTCCTCTTGCTGCAAGATGGTGGTTTCCAAAAGATGCTAGTCTTTGATAGGACTAGCTTCTCCCCCTCTTATTCTAGCATTCTGCAGTTGGTCCACAGATACTACCCCCTTTCATTGATACCATTGCATAAGTAGTGTAGATCCTTGCTTGCGGGTACTTTAGATGAGTACTCACGGTTGATTTGCTACCCCTTTTCCCCCATCTTTCTTCCTTCTGGTTGTTGCAACCAGATGGTGGAGTCCAGGAGCCAGATGCCACCACTGACGACTACTACAAACCCGAGGTGCCTACTACTACGTGGAGGCCGCCGCCGACCAGGAGTAGTTAGGAGGCTCCTAGGCAGGAGGCCTTGCCTTTTCAATCATGTTGCTTTTGTGCTAGCCTTCTTAAGGCAAGCTTGTCTAACTCATGTTTGTGCTCAGATATTGTTGCTTCCGCTGACTCTTGTGTATTCGAGCTTATGTATTCGAGCCCTCGAGGCCCTGGCTTGTAATATAAAGCTTGATTTATTTTAATTTATGTCTAGTGTTGTGTTGTGATATCTTCCCGTGAGTCCCTGATCTTGATCGTATACATTTGCGTGTATGATTAGTGTACGATTGAATCGGGGGCGTCACAACGTCAGTCGCCTAAGAACTACGAAAATATGACCGGGGTTGTAAACGGTGGAGGGGGTGTCACACACGGCTAGGCAGTTGTCTAGGGTGTGGTAGGCGCCCCCCCCATATATATATAGGTGGGAGGGGGACGGGAGAGGCCATGAGGCGCGCCAAGTAGGACCGAATCCTACTTGGGCTCCTCCCAAGCCACCCCCCTGCCATATATATCGGAGGGGGGAAGGAAAGAGGGGGAAGGGGGAAGGAAGGGGGAATCATATTCCCTTTCTTTTCTTTCCTCCTTCCCCTTTCCTTCTCCACCTTGGCCGGCACATATGGGGGCCGCACCAGCCCAATGTGGCTCATGTGTTTCCCCTCTTGGCCCATAAGGCCCATATCTTTTGCTGGGGGTGCCCGGAACCCCTTCCGGTGATCCGATATGTACCCGGTACCCTCCGGAACACTTCCGTTGTCCGAATACCATCGTCCTATATATCAATCTTTACCTCTCAACCATTTCGAGACTCCTCGTCATATCCATGGTCTCATCCGAGACTCCGAACAACATTCGGTCACTAAATCACATAACTCATATAATACTATATTGTCAACGAAAGTTAAGCGTGCGAACCCTACGGGTTCGAGAACTATGTAGACATGACCGAGACACCTCTCCGGTCAATAACCAATAGAGGAACCTGGATGCTCATATTGGCTCCTACATATTCTATGAAAATCTTTATCGGTCGAACCGTTATGACAACACACATAATTCCCTTTGTCCATCGATATGTTACTTGCCCGAGATTCGATTGTTGGTATCTTCATACGTAGTTCAATCTTGTTATCGGCAAGTCTCTTTACTCGTTCTATAATACATCACCTCGTGACTAACTCCGTAGTCATTTGCTTGCAAGCTTATGATTTGTATTACCGAGAGGGCCCAGAGATACCTCTCTGATACTCGGAGTGGCAAATCCTCATCCCGATGTATGCCAACTCAAAAAACACCTTTGGAGATACCTGTAGAGAATCTTTATAATCACCCAGTTATGTTGTGACATTTTATAGCACACAAGGTATTCCTCTGGTATCCGGGAGTTGCATAATATCATTGTCGAAGGAATATGTATTTGACATGAAAAAAGCAATAGCAATAAAACTGCACGATCATTATGCTAAGCTAACGGATGGGTCTTGTCCATCACATCATTCTCCTAATGATGCGATCCCATTATCAAATGAGAACTCATGTCCATGGTTAGGAAACCTTAACCATCTGTGATCAACGAGCTAGTTTAGTATAGGCTCACTAGGGACATGGTGTTTGTTTATGTACTCACACATGTATTAAGGTTTCCGATCAATACAATTCTAGCATGAATAATAAACCTTTATCAGGAATAAGGAAATATAAAAATAACAACTTTATTATTGCCTCTAGGGCATATTTCCTTCAGTCTCCCACTTGCACTAGCTAGAGTCAATAATCTAGATTACATTGTAATGAATCTAACACCCATGGAGTCTTGGCAATGATCATGTTTTGCTTGCGGAAGAGGCTTAGTCAATGGGTCTGCCACATTCTGATCCGTATGTATCTTGCAAATTTCTATGTCTCCATCCTTGACTTGTTCATGAATGGAGTTGAAGCGTCTCTTGATGTGCTTGGTTCTCTTGTGAAACCTGGATTCCTTCGCCAAGGCAATTGCTCCAGTGTTGTCATAAAAGATTTTCATTGCACCTAATGCACTAGGTATTACACCTAGATCGGATATGAACTCCTTCATCCAGACTCCTTCATTTGATGCTTCTGAAGCATCTATGTACTCCGCTTCACACGTAGATCCCGCCACAACACTCTGCTTGGAACTGCACCAACTGACAGCTCCACCATTCAATATAAATATGTATCCGGTTTGTGACTTAGAGTCATCCAGATTAGTGTCAAAGCTAGCGTCGACGTAACCATTTACGACGAGATCTTTGTCACCTCCATAAATGAGAAACATATCCTTGGTCCTTTTTAGGTACTTCAGGATGTTCTTGACCTCTGTCCAGTGATCCACTCCTGGATTACTTTGGTACCTCCCTGCCAAACTTATGGCAAGGCACACATCAGGTCTGGTACACAGCATAGCATACATGATAGAACCTATTACTGAGGCATAGGGAATGACTTTCAGTTTCTCTCTATCTTCTATAGTGGTCTGACTTTGACTCTGACTCAACTTCACACCTTGTAACACGGGCAAGAAAACTTTCTTTGATTGATCCATTTTGAACTTCTTCAAAACTTTATCAAGGTTTGTGGTTTGTGAAAGTCCTATTAAGCGTCTTGATCTATCTCTATAGATCTTGATGCCCAATATATAAGCAGCTTCACTGAGGTCTTATATTGAAAAACTCTTATTCAAGTATCCTTTTGTGCTATCCAAAAATTCTATATCATTTCCAATCAATAATATGTCATCTACATATAATATCAGAAATGCTACAGAGCTCCCACTCACTTTCTTGTAAATACATGCTTCACTGAAAGTCTCTATAAAACCATAAGCTTTGATCACCTCGTCAAAGCGTGTATTCCAACTCTGAGATGCTTACACGAGTCCATAGATGGATCGCTGGAGCTTGCACACTTTGTTAGCACCTTTAGGATCGACAAAACCTTCTGGTTGTATCATATACAACTCTTCTTCAAGAAATCCATTGAGGAATGCAGTTTTGGTGTCCATTTGCCAGATTTCATAATCATAAAATGCGGCAATTGCTAACATGATTTGGACAGACTTAAGCATCGCTACGGGTGAGAAGGTCTCATCGTAGTCAACCCCTTGAACTTGTCGAAAATCTTTTGCGACCAGTCATGCTTTGTAGATAGTAACATTACCATCAGCGTCAGTCTTCTTCTTGAAAATCAATTTATTCTCTATGGCTTGCCGATCATCGGGCAAGTCCATCAAAGTCCACACTTTGTTTTCATACATGGATCCTATCTCAAATTTCATGGCCTCAAGCCATCTGTCAGAATTTGGGCTCATCATAGCTTCTTCATAGTTCATAGGTTCACCATGGTCTAGTAACATGACATCCAGGACAGGGATTACCGTACCACTCTGGTGCGGATCATGCTCTAGTTGATCTACAAGCTTCAGTAGTAACTTGATCTGAAGTTTCATGGTCATTATCATTAGTTTCCTCTCTAGTTGGTGTAGGCATCACGGGAACGGTTTTCTGTGATGAGCTACTTTCTAGTTCGATAGCAGGTACAATTACCTCATCAAGTTCTACTTTCCTCCCACTCACTTCTTTCGAGAGAAACTCCTTTTCTAGAAAGGTTCGGTTCTTGGCAACAAAGATCTTGCCTTCAGATCTGTTGTAGAAGGTGTACCCAATTGTTTCCTTAGGGTATCTTATGAAGACGCATTTCTCCGATTTGGGTTCGAGCTTATCAGGCTAAAGCCTTTTGACATAAGTGTCGCAACCCCAAATTTTAAGAAATGACATCTTAGGTTTCTTACCAAACCACAGTTCATACGTTGTCGTCTCAATGAATTTAGATGGTGCCCTATTTAATGTGAATGCAGCTGTCTCTAATGCATAACCCCAAAATGATAGTGGTAAATCGGTAAGAGACATCATAGATTGCACCATATCTAATAAAGTACGGTTACGACGTTCGGACACACCATTGCGCTGTGGTGTTCCAGGTGACGTGAGTTGTGAAACTATTCCACATTGTTTTAAATGGAGGTCAAACTCGTAACTCAAATATTCGCCTCCGCAATCAGATCATAGAAACTTTATTTTCTTGTTACGATGATTCTCCACTTCACTCTAAATTCTTTGAACTTTTCAAATGTTTCAGACTTGTGTTTCATTAAGTAGATATACCCATATCTTCTCAAATCATCTATGAAGGTCGGAAAATAACGATACCCGCCGCGTGCCTCAACACTCATTGGACCGCATACATCGGTATGTATTATTTCCAAGAAGTCATTGGCTCGCTCCGTTGTTCCGGAGAACGGAGTTTTAGTCATCTTACCCATGAGGCATGGTTCGCAAGTATCAAATGATTCATAATCTAGTGATTCCAAAATTCCATCTGTATGGAGTTTCTTCATGCGCTTTACACCAATATGACCTAAACGGTAGTGCCACAAATATGTTGCACTATCATTGTCAACTTTGCATCTTTTGGCATCAATATTATGAATATGTGTATCACCACAATCAAGATTCAACAGAAATAGACCACTCTTGAAGGGTGCATGACCATACAAGACATTATTCATATAAATAGAACAACCATTATTCTCTGACTTAAATGAATAGCCGTCTTGCAATAAACAAGATCCAGATAATGTTCATGCTTAATGTGGGCACCAAATAACAATTATTCAGGTCTAAAACTAATCCTGAAGGTAGATGTAGAGGTAGTGTGCCGACTGCGATCACATCGACCTTGGAACCATTCCCGACGTGCATCATCACCTCGTCTATAGCCAATCTTCGTTTAATCCATAGCTCCTGTTTTGAGTTACAAATATGAGCAATCGAACCAATATCAAATACCCAGGCGCTACCACGGGCATTTGTAAGGTACACATCAATAACATGTATATCAAATATACCTTTGTTCACTTTGCCATCCTTCTTATCCACCAAATACTTGGGGCAGTTTCGCTTCCAGTGACCAGCACCTTTGCAGTAGAAGCATTCAGTTTCAGGCTTGGGTCCAGCTTTGGGCTTCTTCCTGGGAGTGGCAACTTGCTTGCCATTATTCTTGAAGTTCCCTTTCTTTCCCTTGCCCTTTTTCTTGAAACTAGTGGTCTTGTTAACCATCAACACTTGATGCTCCTTCTTGATTTCTACCTCCGTGGCCTTAAGCATTGCGAAAAGCACAGGAATTGTCTTGTACATTCCTTGCATATTATAGTTCATCACGAAGCCTTTGTTGCTTGGTGGCAGTAATTGAAGAACTCTGTCAATGACACAATCAATTGGAAGATCAACTCCCAGCTGAGTCAAGTGATTATAATACCCAGACATTTTGAGTATGTGTTCACTGACAGAATTGTTCTCCTCCATCTTGTAGTTATAGAACTTGTTGGACATTTCATATCTCTCAACCCGGGCATTTGCTTGAAATATTAACTTCAACTCTTGGAACTTCTCATATGCTCCATGATGTTCAAAACGGCTTTGAAGTCCCGGTTCTAAGCCGTAAAACATGGCACACTGAACTATCGAATAATCATCAGATCGAGCTTGTCGGATGTTCAAAACATCAGCTTTTGCTCCTGTAGCAGGCCTTTCACCTAACGGTGCATCATGGACATAATTCTTCTATGCAGCAATGAGGATAATCCTCAAGTTATGGACCCAGTCTGTGTAGTTGCTACCATCATCTTTCAACTTAGCTTTCTCTAGGAACGCATTAAAATTCAGGGGGACGGTAGCACGGGCCATTGATCTACAACATAGATATGCAAATACTATCAGGACTAAGTTAATGATAAATTAAGTTCAATTAATCAAACTACTTAAGAACTCCCACTTAAATAGACATCCCTTAAGTCATCTAAGTGATACGTGATCCAAATCAACTAACCCATGTCCGATCATCACGTGAGATGGGTTAGTCATCAATGGTGAACATCTCTATGTTGATCATATCTACTATATGATTCACGTTCGATCTTTTGATCTCCAGTGTTCCGAGGCCATGTCCATACATGCAAGGCTCGTCAATTTTAACCCAAGTATTCCGCATGTGCAAAACTGTCTTACAGCCGTTGTATGTGAACGTAGAGTCTATCACACCGGATCATCACGTGGTGTCTCAACACAACGAACTATAGCAACGGTGCATACTCAGGGAAAATACTTTTATCTTGAAATTTAGTGAAGGGGTCATCTTATAATGCTACCGCTGTACTAAGCAAAATAAGATGCATAAAAGATAAACATCACATGCAATCAAAAATATGTGACATGATATGGCCATCATCATCTTGTGCTTTTGATCTCCATCTCCAAAGCATCGTCATGATCTCCATCGTCACTGGCTCGACACTTTGATCTCCATCATTGCGTCGTGGTCGTCTTGCCAACTATTGCTTCTACAACTATTGCTAATGCATAGCGATAAAGTAAAGCAATTACATGGTGTTTGCATTTCATACAATAAAGAGACAACCATAAGGCTCCTGTCAGTTGCCGATAACTTACAAAACATGTCATCTCATACAATAACATGTATCACATCACGTATTGACCATATCACATCACAACATACCATACAAAAACAAGTTAGACGTCCTCTACTTTGTTGTTGCAAGTTTTACGTGGCTGCTACAGGTTTCTAGCAAGAACCGTTCTTACCTACGTCAAAAAACACAATGGTGAATTATCAAGTTTGTTGTTTTAACCTTCTTCAAGGACCGGCCACAGTCAAATTCGATTCAACTAAAGTAGGAGAAACAGACACCCGCCAGCCACCTTTATGCAAAACTAGTTGCATGTCTGTCGGTGGAACCGGTCTCATGTACGTGGACATGTAAGGTTGGTCCGGGCCGCTTCATCCCACAATACCGCCGAATCAAAATAAGACATTGGTGGTAAGCAGTATGAACATCACCGCCCACAACTTCTTTGTGTTCTACTCATGCATATCATCTACGCATAGACCTGGCTCGTATGCCACTGTTTGGAAACGTTGCATGGAAAACAAAAAAATCTAAGCGCACACAATGATATATCCATGGAGATGCATAGCAACAATGGGGAGAGTGTGTCTACATACCCTCGTAGACCATAAGCGGAAGCGTTTCACAACGCGGTTGATGTAGTCGAACTTCTTTGCGCTTCAACCGATCAAGTACAGAACGCACGACACCTCCGTGTTCTGCACACGTTCAGCTCGGTGACGTCCCTCGCCTTCTTGATCCAGCAAGACGTCAAGGTAGTAGATGAGTTTCGTCAGCATGACGGCATAGTGATGGTGATGGTGAAGTGATCTCCACAGGGCTTTGCCTAAGCACTACAAAAATAGGACCGGGGGTGTAAACGTTGGAGGGGGTGCCGCACACGGCTAGGCAATTGTCTGGGTGTGCTAGGCGCCCCACCATATATATGGTGGGAGGAGGGAGAGAGGCCAGGAGGCGCCCCAAGTAGGACTGAATCCTACTTGGGCTCCTCCCAAGCCCCCCCCCCTCCCCTGCCATATATATCGGAGGGGGAAGGAAAGAGGGGGAAGGGGGAAGGAAGGGGGAATCCTATTCCCTTTATTTCCTTTCCACTTTCCACTTTACTTCTCCACCTTGGCCAGCCCATATGGGGGGCGCACCAACCCCTTGTGGCTGATGTGTTTCCCCTCTTGGCCCATAAGGCCCATATCTTTTGCGGGGGGTGCCCGGAACCCCTTTCGGTGATCCGATATGTATCTCGTACCCTGCAGAACACTTCCGGTGTCCGAATACCATCGTCCTATATATCAATCTTTACCACTTGACCATTTCGAGACTCCTCATCATGTCCGTGATCTCATCCGAGACTTAGAACAACATTCGGTTACCAAATCATAACTCATATAATACTATATCATCAAGGAACGTTAAGCGTGCGGACCCTACGGGTTCGAGAACTATGTAGACATGACCGAGACACCTCTCCGGTCAATAACCAATAGCGGAACCTGGATGCTCATATTGGCTCCTAGATATTATACGAAGATCTTTATCGGTCAAACCGTTATGACAACATACATAATTCCCTTTGTCCATCGGTATGTTACTTGCCCGAGATTTGATCGTCTGTATCTTCATACCTAGTTCAATCTCGTTACCGGCAAGTCTCTTTACTCGTTCCATGATACATCACCTCGTGACTAACTCCTTAGTCATTTGCTTACAAGCTTATGATGTGTATTACCAAGAGGGCCCAGAGATACCTCTCCGATACTTGGAGTGACAAATCCAAATCTCGATCTATGCCAACTCAAAAAATACCTTCAGAGATACATGTAGAGCATCTTTATAATCACCCAATTATGTTGTGATGTTTTATATCACACAAGGTATTCCTCCGGTATCCGGGAGTTGCATAATCTCATAGTCGATGGAATATGTATTTGACATGAAGAAAGCAATAGCAATAAAACTGAACGATCATTATGCTAAGCTAACGGATGGGTCTTGTCCATCACATCATTCTCCTAATGATGTGATCTCGTTATCAAATGACAAATCTTGTCCATGGTTAGGAAACCTTAACCATCTTTGATCAACGAGCTAGTCTAGTATAGGCTCACTAGGGACACGGTGTTTGTTTATGTATTCAAACATGTATTAAGGTTTCCGATCAATACAATTCTAGCATGAATAATAAACCTTTATCATGAATAAGGAAATATAAAACAACAACTTTATTATTGCCTCTAGGGCATATTTCCTTCACCAATTGCTCGGCTTGTCAGCGGGGTTGTGCATGATAAATATTTTGTGTTAAGAAGACAGAGCATGACAAGACTATATGATTTTGTAGGGATAGCTTTCTTTAGCATTGATATTTTGAAAGACACAATTGTTTGTTGGGATTCCTAACTATTGATGTCTTTATGTCAAATTATAAGCTATTGATTTGAATCATTCGTGTCTTAATATTCATGCCATGATTAGATATATGATCAAGATTGTGCTAGGTAGTATTCCACATCAAAAAATATGTTTTTTATCATTTACCTACTCGAGGACGAGTGGGAACTAAGGTTGGGGATGTTGATACGTCTCCATCGTATCTATAATTTTTGATTGTTTCATGCCAATATTATACAACTTTCACATACTTTTGGCAACAATTTATATGATTTATTGGACTAACATATTGATCCAGTGCCTAATGTGAGTTCCTTTTCGTGTGCATGTTTTTTGTTTCGCAGAATATCCATATCAAACGAAGTCTAAATGTGATAAAAACTTATGGATATTTATTTCGGAATATATGTGATTTTTGGGAGTTGGAATCAACGCAGAGGGAGCCCCACGGCCTCCACCACCCATCAGGGCGTGCCCAGGTGTCTTGTGGGCTCCCCTTAAGTTGGTTGGGGCTCTTCTTCGGGCGCAAGAAATATAAAACATTTCGGCACAATCGGAGTTACATATCTCCAAGAATTTAAGAAACGGTGAAGGGCCAGAAAACGGGAACGCGGAACACAAGAGAACAGAGAGGGAGATCCAATCTCGGAGGGGCTCCTGCCCCTCCGCTGCCATGGAGTCCATGGACCAGAGGGGGAACTCTCCTCCTATCTAGGGGGGGGGGACAAGGAAGAAGAAGGAGGAGGGGGCTCTCTCCCCCTCTCTCCCGGTGGCGCCGAAACGACGCCAGGGCAATCATCGTGTGACAGCGATCTACTCCAACAACTTTGTCATCTTCACCAACATCTTCATCACCTACCCCCATCTATCTACAGTGGTCCACTCTCTCACAACCCGTTGTACCCTCTACTTATATTATTATCCAATGATATGTTGCCATCCTATGATGCTTGAGTAGATTTTTGGTGTCCTACCAGTAATTGGTGAATTTCTATGGTTGGTTTAAGTTGTGTGTGGTTATGTTGATGTCCTTTGGTTCCCATCATATGAGTGCGCGTGTGGATCACACCATAGGGTTAGTTGTATGTTGATAGGACTATGCATTGGAGGGCAAGGGTGACAGAAGCTTCTTCCTAAAAATAGAAATTGATGCATACGGGATTGAAGGGGGCAATATATATCTTAATGCTATTGTTGGATTTTACCTTAATGAATGTTCGTAGTTGTGGATGCTTGCTAATTGTTCCAAAAATAAGTGCATAGAATTCCAAGTAAGGGATGACATGCTAGCAGTGGCCTCTCCCACATAAAAACTTGCTATCAGTCTAGTAACATAGTCAATTGCTAAGGGACAATTCCGCAAATCCTACCGCCACTAATCCACACTCGTTTTGCTAAGTTAATTGTTTCTTTATCTAAACAAGACCTAACTTTTATTTTCATGTTCTTTATTATCTTGCAAACCTATCCTACCATACCTATATAGTACTTCTCATTTTATTCTTGTTCTAAGTAAAGCAAACATTAAGTGTGCGTAGAGTTGCATCGATGGTTGATAGAAATCGAGGGAATATTTGTTCTGCTTTAGCTCCTCGCTGGGTTCGACACTCTTATTTATCAAAAAATGCTACAAACGATCCCCTATACTTGTGGGTTACAGAGAACCATCTAGCTACTACTATGGACCCATAGGTCCTAGAGCAACTACTCATACATGGTCATGGAGGCAGCAAGGTTGATCGAGAGCCTCCCAGAAATGGCTTCCCCCTCCGGCAGTATTCCATAACAGGTCTCCAGATGGGATCTCTTCCAAATAGAGGCTTGCGGCGATGATAAAATTCTTCTGGAGGTACAACAGATGGTTTCTTATTTATAGGGAATTATGGCGGTGGAATTGGACTAAGTTGTATCCCACTGGTCGTACCATGTGTCCATGTGGCAGCCTCGTGGCTTCTCCTGTTGCTTCCTGACGGTTCTGGTGTTTCCTGTTGCTCAAATAAAATCGTGTTACATGAGGAACGTATTTTGTCCTCCGTAAATACGGATTTACTATGAAACCAAAAACAAGAGGAAAACAGGAACTGACACTGGTCACTAAATTAATAAGTTAGTCCAAAAAATATAAGTTGATAGAAAAAGTATATAAAAACGATAACATAATAGCATTTAACAATAAAAATTATAGATACGTTTGAGACGTATCAGTATCCCCGAGCTTAATTCCTGCTCTTCCTCGCGTAGGTAAATGATAAACAAAGACAATTTTTTATGTTGGATGCTACCTAGCATGATCTTGATCAAATTATATTGATGATTGTGTATCGAGTACAAGCTTGATCTACCTCGAGATCGTAAGTTGTGTTCTAACCCTAGGGCTAGATGGTTGTAGTTGCGACCGTCCCCTCCATGGACCCCAGGGTTACACATGGTCGGTTGCCAAACTAGAGCTAAACATGCCAGTGGCCGATGTTGTCCTTGGAGTACAAGTCAAGTCTTCGGCAGAGCCCATCTTGATCACGTGGAAGTGTGATGCTCCCGGAGTCTTTCCTTGTGAATACGGTAGGCCATAAGCTCGGCCATGACTGTGGGCCCACTAGGTTGGTACCCCCTAGTCCAGGACACCGTCACCATTGTAAGAATTTGAATTTATATGTCTATCTAAGCCTCTCGTTGTAGACATGTTATAAGACATGGTCACTTAGCTCGGTGCATCGGTGCTCGCCAAGGAGCAAGTACTTATTTAACTACATGATGCTGATGCACCGGAAGTGAGTACGCCTCCGACCAACTATGCTATGAGGTGCTCCGGACACTGGTCGGAGGTAAGATATACACTCGGGGTTGATATCCATTGGGATCCCGGTGGATGAATTAATGGAGGACCAAAGCCTAGCTATATGGCTATAAAGAAAGCATTGCCTGGGAGGTAACCTGGAAATCTGTAGGTGTCTTTCTTAGCTTTGTGTAATTTAGTCTAGTTGCATTCATCTTGCATTGGCACTTTTGCTTTTATTTTGCATAGTTGTCACGGAGTTAGTTTCAGAGCAATTTTTGTTGGAAAAAAGTCGTGTACCAGTGGCCTGAATTTTGTTGCATACCTTCTCATTTTTATTGCAAATTTGCTATGCGCTTAGTGTGAGGAGAGAGCACAAAAAATTTCGTGAAGTTATGCAGCTCTAAGAGAGAAGACGGCATATGGTACGAGCGCTCAAGGTCGTACCCCTGCTCATACCAACTCACAGCGGCAAGCAGAAGAAAGATAGAGAAGAAAACGGACTATGGTTCAAGTGTTCGAACTCATACCCTTGGTCATACTACTAGCGGACACACTGGAGCAACCTCTCCAAAGTGAAAGACAGTGATGAAGCTGCTTGGTACGAGCGCTCGTGCTCGCGCCCGATGCTAATGTCACGTAACAAAGAGTCCAAAACCCAAGATGGAGGGTGCGAATGCAAAGCAAGGGAAATGGGGCGGGGTGGAAGGGAATGGGACCGGCAGGGGGATTTGGTGGGCCCCAGGTGTCGAAGACC
>NC_041393.1:518361106-518367288 GCF_002162155.2 Triticum dicoccoides | reverse complement strand
CACACTTTGTCTCTACTTTGCGGGAGAAAACATGTCCAGAGCGCCTAGCGGGCCGATACAGACCAGCGTTGAATAGCACAACACATCCATACCGCGCAGTCTGAACGGTTGTGGATGTTTTAATGGTCGGCAGATGTGCTAAGTCAGTAAAGCGAGCAGTGTTTTGAAATCTATCCCTCGGCCCCTAGGGACTGTAGAGTACTAAGAGCAGAAGCTATTTCTTGCCCACTACAAGACGAATCTCCGTCGCCTCTCGCAGGAGTGCAACCTTGACGGCCCATTACCGTAGTAGCGGCATGAGTTTGTTCCCTTTGTGTTTTTAATCATTTTTTCACATGTTGTAGCAGTTTTCTTCAATTTTTTCCTTTTACTAGTTTTCCTCAGGTTTTTTTGGATGCTTGGCTATATTCCCATACACATTGTACCTTTTCCATATAAACCAATAATATTTTTATAAACGTTTAACATTCTTAAAATACATTATTGTTTATAAATATGATTTTTTTCTAGTTTTGTCATACACATTATATATTTTTGGTTTACATATTAAACATTTTTTCATACATTTTTCACATTTTCTAAATACATGATTATTATTTTTCAAATACATTTTTTGGGGAGACTCATTCGGATACGCGTTAAAAATAATTTCAACATGTTGAAAAAAGATTATTATTTTTTTTGAAATGATGCAAAACATATTTGTAAGCTATGCAAACACTGTTTTACATTGTATGAACATTTTTTGGAATGTCACAAACATATTTTGGAAATACAGTGATATTTTTAAAATGTAACGTACATTGTTTTGAAGTTTAAATGGTGCCAAAAAATTCAATTACACTAATATTGTTACATTATAAGTTTTATGAAAATGTCATGCTCAGTTTTTAGAAATGCATTCGCATTTTATAAATGGCAACAACATTTTTTATGCTATGTAAATTTTGTAACATTACACTAAAAGTAAATTATGCAGTGTTAACATTTTTTAAATTCGATGTAAATGTTCTACAAAAACACGTAACTTAAGTTTTGTGCAATATATGATTTTACTTTTTTGAAAGATGTAAACAAAAACAGACCACAAAAAACGGAAAAATTAGTACATGTACCTGCGTATTTATGGGCCGGACCATTTAGGTTGCTTGACGCGAGACTAGCTTGTGTTGTCATGCGACACACAGGGCTCTGGCACACTAAGGTTTCGAACAAAATGCGTGTGTTTCTGTGGAGGTTGGCGAGGGAATCTATACCCACATATGATATACTTCACCATCGCAACATGGCGACTTCACCAACATGCCAGATATGTGGGGCGCTGGACTCCTGGAGACACGCCTTGCTCGACTGTGCCATGTCGAGGAGCGTATGGGCCCTAGCACCGGAGAACTTGGTCGGCCAAATGGCTAGCTGTGTCAACCCGAGTGCTAAATCCTGGCTTTTTTTGATGAAGGACACGTTATCACATGATGAATTCACCAGGCTCGGAGTAACCTTGTGGGCAATATGGAGCTCAAGGAGGAGATTGATTCACGAAGGGCTGCACCAAACACCACATGCTACAAATGCTTTTGTGGTCTCTTTTCTCAACGATCTTCGGGTCCTAGTAAAGCCACAAGAGCAACAGAGGGTGGCTCAACCTCGGCCGAGGCATTGGTTACCACCGAAAGAGGGAACATGCAAGATCAATATTGATGCAGCGATTATGAGAACTAGACCCGTGGGGGCGGTGGCAGCGGTTTGCAGGGATCGCCAGGGTGCTTTCCTGGGCGCGTCCACGATTACCTTTCATGGCATTGATGATCCCACAATGCTCGAAGCCCTGGCTGTTCGGGAATCTTTAGCCCTGACAGAGGATTTGTATCAAAACAGGATCTCAGTTGCCTCGGACTGTAAGGTAGTCATCGATGATATTGGGCAGCCGAGTGCAGCGGTATATGGAGCTATCATTAGGGAGATAGTAGATCATTCAAAAGTTTTTGTCAATTGCTTTTTTAGCCATGAGTTTAGGAGCTCGAATGTCGAGGCTCACAATTTAGCGAAGCATGCTCTCTCACTTGGTGTTGGCCGCCGTGTGTGGCTGGGCAACCCAGGTAATCTATCTTTCGTCCCTATAAACATTGTGACGAGTTAAATAAAAAGCTTCACGAGGTTGTCTCAAAAAAATGCGACACACAGGGGACCTCCTATACGATGCATTTTGTGTTAAACAGGAGCTCGACGCACACGGGCGACGCAAGACCGGGCCGGCCCACTGATGCAAAAGCCGCTTGTTTTTCCTGTATCACGCGACCTAAAAAAAATCGGAAAACAAGTACGCGACGCTAGCATTTGTTCACATGATCTCGCTCACACCAGATTGCAGACCGAGACAAGTTTGCCACTACACCAGAAAGCTAATGCTGAACATTAAGGCGCAAACTCTATAGCATCATACAGACGGCTTGAGATTTTGGGAAAAAATAGAAACACTTCTTGAAAATTACGAACAATATGAAATGCCGCAAATATTTGTTGCCATTCCAAGCTTTTTTTCTGAAAAAAATGTGAACAACTTTTGTAATCTGAATTTAGAAAAACACAAATATTTTTTGGAAAAACTAACAGTTTTCTAAAACGTGAACAATTTTGAAAAAATCGAACATTTTCTGACCTTGTGAATTTTTTAGAAAACAAGAAACATTTTTTGAAATTATGAACAAATTTGGTAATGAGAATATATTTTGAAATTCCTGTACATTTTATGAAACATGAACATTTTATGAATGACATTCTGAACAGATTTAGGAAAAGATAACATTTTTTAAAACATGAACATAACAAAAATTGAAACGAAAACATTTTTTTGAAATTATTGAACTTTTTTTAAACACGAACATTTTTTTGAAATTGTGGAAAAAATTGGAGACCAGAACATTTTTTGAAATTGGGAGCAAATTTTGAAAACCAGCACATGTTACAAAATTCCAAATAAAAATTTGAAATTTTCAAACAAACGAAACATGAAAAAGAAAAAACAGAAAGACAAAATAAAATAAAATAAAACAGAAAAACAAAAGAAAAATTTAAAAACTAAAAGAGAAGAAGCAAAAAAAGAAGAAAAAAAGGGGAATGGAAAAGTCGGTTCAGGAACCTCTTAGAAGGTTCCCAAAACCAGAAAAAAAAATGCTGGGAACCAGACGATTCCGAAAACCGAAATCTCTCAAACGTTTGAACGGGCCGGCCCATGTCAATCTAGCCCTGTACGTCGCCCCGACTACTTGCCGCAACGAGCGGCAAATACGAATTCCGTAGACACAGAGCAGCGCAAGTGCAATGGGGAGGCACATAGGCTAGTACGTACGGACACATCCCTTAATAATGGCCAACAAGTTTGGCTCGATACCCGACCTGATCCCTCATGTATCCGTGTAAAGCATTGATCTTATGCTATAAAGTGGCACTGTGATTCTCAAAAAGAAAAAGGGGCGCCCAGTACTGACTAACAAAGAGAAAGAGCTTCCACTCCGGTCGCGCATTTGCCTCTTATTATGGTTGTTTACATGTCGGGCCATATGCTATGAAGAAACCATGCAGTAAGTCGTAACGCGTGTTTCTTTTCTTTTTCTTCTCTTCGAAGATGCCCGTCATTGAGACCTCTAGTCAGCTACGTAAGCAGAGGAGCTCCTATATGGCGCACCACGCACTGAAAACGCAGCGGGCGCACACCCCCCGCGCCCGCCTTCACGCCCTTCTGGGCCGGCCCATGTGCGGCCGGGGCCTGCACGCCGCCTGTTTTTTCTTTTGTCTTTTCCTTCGCATTTTTTTTCTTTTTTTTCAATAATTCAGGATATCAACAGCTTCTAAATTTCGGGAAAAGTTGCTAATTTTGAAAAAAAAATCATGATTTCTTAAAAAACTACTATTTTAGAAAGATGCTCGGGAATTCAAAAAATGTTCATGAATTTGTGAGAAATGTTCATGAATTTTAAAAAATGTTCACGAATTTACAAAAATGTTCATGATTTCAAAAAAGTTCAAGCATTCGCGAAATATTCAGGAAATTGCAAAAAATGTTCGTGGTTATAAAAAGGTGTTTTGAATTTAAGATACTTTTCATGGTTCAAAAAAATGTTCGTGAATTCGAAGAATGTTCACAAATTTGTAAACAATGTTCATGATTCCAAAGCAATGAACATTTTTATGAATTTGATTAACATATTTTGAACAATGATGAACAAATTTGGCATTTGATGAATATTTTTTTAATTTGAAGAAAAAAAATTGTATTAGAGAAAAAAATGAAAATAATTATGAACAAAATTTGCGTTTGATGAACACTTTTTCTGAAAAACTGATGAACAAATGTTTAATTCAGTGAACAAATTTTGAATGTGATGAACATTTTTTGAATCTAACAAACAAAAAATTCAATGAAAATAAAGAAACTGATGAACAGCTTTTTAGTGTTATGAAGAACTTTTGAATTTTTATGAACATCTTTTCAGTCTAATGAACAAAAAATTGAATTGGATGAACATTTTATGGATTGTTGAACATTTTTTTGCATCATTGAACATTTTTTGAATTCAATGAACAAAACATTTGTTAATGAAGTAGAAATAAGAAAATGCCAAAATAGTCAAAAAAGTGAAGAAGAAGAAAATGTAAAAAAAGGGAAAGGAAAAAAGAAAAAGATTATTTTTTTGAAAATAACAGAAAAAGGAAAAAACAAGTATAGAAAACATAAAAAGCAAAAAAAACTGTTCTGGGAAGGTTCTAGGACCTTTCAAAAACCGGTAGAACCAGAGGAAGGGAAGCGAACTGGGCCGGCCTGATAATGGAAGGAAAGACGCAGGGGTGTACGTGCTATGGTGCTACGCGGCGACCTACGCGCCATATAGGAACCGCGCGCAAGCAACTCGCTCTCTCCCACCTTTTGTTCGCTTGGTTGACCATTGACTTTTGAAAAATGAGAATCTGAAGAAAAAAATGGAAAAGTGTTTGTGAATTTGGAAATTTTCATAATTTTTTAAAAAAATACGAATTTGAAAAAAAACATGAATTTGAGAAAGGTATATAAATTCAAAAGAGTTTGTGAATTTGAGAAAGGTTCTTAAATTTGAACAAAAAAGTCACAATTTTTTTAGAATAAATCATGAGTTTTGAAAAAGTTATAAATTTGAAAATGATTCGTGAATTTGAAAAAACTTACTACTCCTTTCGATCTTTGGATCCATAAGAATTGACGCTGGTTTAGTACAGCATCAATTTATATGGATCGAAGGGAGTAAAATGTTTATGAATTTTCAAATTAGAAGCTTCCCAAAACCAGCTCGAAGCTACGCAAAAACTAGAACCATTCGTGTTATGACGAGTCAAATTGCATCTAGCATGCTATTTGGGGTGTATGCTACATACCAGGATGCATGTAACGGCCGCTTAAGGCGTCAAATAGGATTTGGCCCTGTCATGTCTTCTTGAACGTTGGGTATCTACAGTCGGGCTAGGCAAATTTGACCCCTTAAACTTCCGCAGACGCACCGGGTCAGTATCCATGAGTGTTTATTTTGAATCCCTCTTTGTTCGTCTGCACAACTATGTTCCTCGCTTTTTTCTCTATATGTTCGATCATGTATATGTGATTGGTGAAGAAGAAGAGGGGGAAAATAAATAATAAAGAAGAAAAAACATGCTCTGCGGTGGGCCAAATCCCATGTAACCGAGCAGGACTACCGATCGGACACGCCTGAACACTCTCATACTTATCTCATATATGAGGGCAGTATAAGGAATGAATAGACCGGCATTTAAGGGGGCTTTGAGAGATTCGGTTGTCAACTTTTCTCTCTCTCCCTCTTATTCGGTCAGTGGTCATTTGTCGGCCCGGTCAATTTGGAAAATCCAACTATAAATGGTCTTACACACATCACTCATCTTCCTTTGCCATGCAGTATATTTTGCGAAGACGGAACAACTACCGCAATACAAGGTGTTGACAGACGATTGTATTTATTCCTTGTGTACACGTATATGTATTTGGTATAGTTGTCTCTTGTATCTCAAGTTTGTACTCTGTAATTAGGGTTCTAGCGGTGGACGAAACTACCCCTGTACGTTTTATATATGGACACCCATAAGATGAATACAATTATCTTGCAAGTGGAAATTTACCGGGGGCTCCGGCCAGCCCTGGCTCC
>NC_041393.1:518324108-518360939 GCF_002162155.2 Triticum dicoccoides | reverse complement strand
AAAATTGAGAAAGAAATATTACTAGTATCCGTATAAATTTTTTGACCTCATTTGGAGTAAAGAATTGAGAGTTTTTGACTTTTTCTACACAACGTTAACTTTGAGCCCCTTCATTTTCTTCCGAGATTCGCCACTGTGTTGCACCAAATAATTCTTCCACGCAAGGTACAAGACAGGTTGCGTTGCATTGCTCCCAATAATCAGGAGGGATGAGAGTTCATTATCATCTTAGTGGTTGGACGATAGACGGAAACAAAGGGCCATGGAGGGCCCAGGGTGTATGCTCTGTCCGAAACCTCTCCCGGCCTCCAAAGGCTGCTGGCTCCTTGGACTAATCAAAAGTCCAGCCCTTGCATTATCCGCCCATTGTTTATTTTACCATCGCCATGATTAGGTAACCTGCTTTTTCACGACAGCTCTGATTGCAAGATCCTCTGTTTTTGGATGGTTCACATGATAGTAGGTCTTGAGTGCTAGTACTAGTATTTTGTGCCCTGATCCACATGGCTTCATGGTTCATGGCAGCTCCAGCATATAGTACATCTGATCATTGCCTTCAGCTAATTAGTTCTTTAACTAGGTAATGGATTAAGTTAGTTGCTGTGAGACTTGGCATAGAATATTCAGGCGAAATAGATATGCCGTCCAAGAATACAAAATTGTGCCATTCATTGATTGATCAACTTGGATGGCCATGGGTGGGGACCGAGGCCGTTTTATGTATTCGAATGCTGGTGGTGCTGGATCTACAACCGAAACAAAAGCATGATAGGTCTTGAATACTTTCTGGCGCTGATCCACATGGCATCATGGTTTCATACCAGCAGCCAAAATCACATAAAGAAAAAATGACAGGATTTCTGCATTAATTAAGAAAGAAAAGGTTGCTCGGTTATTAAGAAAACCTAGCGAAAATCAGATTGCCCCGCTATTAATGGAAATCAGGCGAAACCATCACACCGCCGAGCGGCACACACAAATACCACACGCACTCCCCTCCAAATAGGGTCTCGCCGAGACAGCACACATGTGTCATCGTCACCACTCCCACTCTAGAGGCATCATCGTCATCCCTAAACCCTGAGCACACAACTCTGACTTCGCCGTAGGCAATCGTCGACTCAACCCACACCACAGGTGCCATGTGAAGTTGTATGAAGATACACTGTTGACGTATAATGTGTTGCCTAGTCTCTTCCATCAGATCGGTCTTTTGGTTGCATTGGCTAGAGCATGCACTTCTACATGGTATCAGAGCCAAGAGGTCTTGAGTTCAAGACCCGGCTGGCGCAATTAAATTGCAGCCCACTTTCGGTCCACGTTTAGGCTTGAGGGAGCCACACGTGAGGGGGAATGTTGACGTATAATGTGTTGCCTAGTCTCTTCCATCAGACCGGTTTTTTGGTTGCATTGGTTAGAGCATGCACTTCTACATACACGTCAAAACTCAAACACCTACAATCAGACAACACAGCTCTGACTGAGGGAGAGCTATGATGGAGAAAATATGTTGACCGAGAAACAACTAACAAAACAATGTTTCATAACAGAAGTAGTATTATGAACATTGCTTGTTAAATAAGTGGTATGGAAGATAGAGACTAGTGACGGTTTATGGCAAGCCGTGATCAGGAAAAACTAATACATCAAAGATCGGTTAGTTTATGTTAAAGTTAAACTTTGTAATTCCCAGTTTATGCGGGGGGTGTTGTGCCGTAGAGATATTTTCTATGAGTTCTGTAGTAGGAAATGGTGAAAACACTCCTTTTGGGAAGAAAAATGCATATGTGGGAAATCTTTTAGAGAATATTTTCCTTGTTTGTATAATGTTAATGTGAGTTTCAGTATTTTGGTAGCTATTGTTCTTAATGTTGCTATTGGTAGGGGAGCTATTTGATTTAAGAGGACGTTGTGTGGTGATTTAACCAATTGGCTTAAGATTAAGAATATTTGTGTTGGTGTCGTTATGACTAGCGATAGAGATAGTTTTAGATGGAACTTAACTAGATATGGCAAACTATTTGTTAGCTCTCTTTACACCATGTTGAAAGTGTTATAAGTGCCCCTTTAGGAGATTGTTGTTTTATGATTAAGGTTTTTTGTGGTTAATGTTCAAATAGTATTTTGACTAAACATAATTTATTAAAGAAGGGTTGGAGTGGGGGTGAGAAATGCATATTATGTAGTGCAATAGAAACCATAGATCACTTGTTTACATGTTGCCCTCTTGGCGGCTGTGCCTGAGGGGTGGTTAAGTGTGCATTGGGAATAAACACGAATTTGAATTTCGTAAATGATTTTTCTATTTGAGTGATGGAATTTCATATTAAAGTAGGAAATGTAATAGTTGTGGGGAGTTGCGGCTGTGATTTGGGCTTTATAGAAGACTAGGAACCGTGCATGTTTTGATAAAATTTATCGATATGATACTATGAATGTTTTTTTAGAAACTTCGAGTCTATTCATAGTCAATTATGGTAATACAGAGAACACAAGAGGTAACAAAAATTACCATCGGGTCCATGGACCGCCTAGCAACGACTACAAGCACTAGAGCGGGCCGAAGGCGTGCCACCTTCATCTCCCCCCCCCCCTCATCGGAGCTGGGAAAACCTTGTTGTAGTAGACAGTTGGGAAAGTCAACGTGCTAAGAGCCCACAAAGACTAGCACACTAGAGCAGCAATCATCGCTGGTGAAGAGAGTCATATATCGGAAGGAACAAACCTATAAAGACATGAAACGAAGACTGTATCCAAACAGAGCCACCGAACACTAGCAACAACCGAATTCCACAAAGATCCAACTAAGGCACACCTTCATGCGCCCTATGATGATGCTAGACGCACCATCGGGGTGGGGATCGAACGTGGTAGACATTATTCCTAATGAGAACGTCGCTCCCACCACAATGTCCCAACCAAAACGTTAGACCTAAGAAGAATTAGAGCAGGATTCCTCCTGACGATGGGGGTTATTATTCAAACTGCTTACTGGATAGAGTTGTGGTATGGCTTGCATAGGCTAGAACTACACGAGGCACAAATAACAGGAGCAAGGCGCTACTTCAAATGTCTATTGAAGTGTTTAGCAAAAAAATATGGTTGGGCACCGTTGATCCTCAGATTGGATGGCTTAGTTGGTAGTTTCATAGTAGATGGTTGTGTTGATTCCTCGATATTCCTCTTAGGGTAGAGTATATTGCTTCATGTATGAGCAAGACCATGTTGTCTCTATCGCCCTAGTTGTCAGAGAGATGTTAATGAGAGTTTTATATGATTTGTATCCTGAGTGTTAACTGATATTCAGGTGTTGCATGGATGTAATAAGTCCTTGGAACAGATTCAAACATCGAAGGTCCAGAAAAGATTGTTGTGTTATTAGTTTCAGAAATGAAATTGGGGAGTGGGGAGAGCCCTTAATACGAAAAAATAACATAAGTAAAATGTGAAAATTGCATGAACTTCCTAAACACCGCATTCTCACTTGGCTCCTCCAATTTGTTCTTTGCCTCGGGCCTCCTAATACATGTGAGAAAGAAAGCAATGCAAGTTCTCCTTCTAATATTAATGATCAAACCTACAAAAATGTTTGGTGAACCCTATTCTAAACTGCCTACCTCATGAATTGCCTAGGACATCACTAGTGACATATGTATAGCCACGGTATTAATGGTAAGATTGGACCTTATTTTAAAACTTACAAGGGACTTAGACAGGTGATGCTCTATCTCCTTTGCTTTTTGATTTAGCTGCACATGCCCTAGCTATTATTATGAAAAAGCCAATGTTAATGGGTTTTCTAGAGGGGTTCTTCCCAAAAAGATTTCTCATGCAGCAAACATGCTGTAAATGTTGGTGATACAACTTTCCTACTACAAGATGATGTTGATTGTGCTAGGAATCTAAAATTTATTCTAGGTGCTTTTGAGCAGATGTCTGGAAGCACAATTAACTTTCATAAGAGTGAGTTGTTTCTCTTTGGTGAGACAAAAATAAAATGAATAATTATGAGGAAATATTTACTTGCAAAATGGGAGCGCTCCAAATGAAATACCTAGGGATGCCTGTTTTTTATGTCAAAAATAGAAACAAATAGATAGCAAAAAGATGTGCACGTTGGCAGGTCAAACTCCTCGGTTCAATTCCTAGGCGAATTACTCTAGTTCAAGCTTGTTTGACTAACATGCTTCTTTTCATGATGTCATTTTATTCTATTCCATAGGGGGCTTTGAAAAAAATTGATTTCTTTAGCGACAAGATAGTGTGGCAAGGAGATGAATACTAGAAAAAAAGGTCACTTAGTTAATAGGGAAACCTGTTGTAAGCCTAGAGATTTAGGTGCCTTGGGTATTCTTAATTTGGAAACCATGAACATAGATTTACTAGCCAGATGGTTTTGGAAATTTGAAACTGAAAATGGGTTCTCGCAGTCTGTCTTACTTAACAAATATGTGCCTGGTGGATGTTTTTCTATGGCAAAACCCAAGGTTGGTGATTCTCAATTCTGGGTCAACATTCTGAATGTCAAAATATATATTTTTCGGTTTTGTAGATGGAGGTTGGGTGATGGGCATAGTGTTTGATATGGGGAAGATGTTTGGGTGGATGATAAGACTTAAAAAATGATTATCCCAGACTTTATCTACTTAGCTTTGACCATACTATTTCAGCGGTTGAAGCTTTGCAAAAAGGATGGGGAGGATTTAAGTTTAGAAGGACTTTGTATGAGGAATCGCTAGAATTGTGGAGTAACCTTAAATTGAGATGTGAGGGGACTGAAATGGGACCAGGAAAAGACCAAATTGAGTGGTATTTAACCAGTAACAAAAAAATATGTCAAGTCACTTTAGTGGAAAATGATTGAGGCACACTGTCACTTCCCACAGAAATCCTGTGGAAAATAAAAGTTTCTGCTGAAATCAAGTTTTTCTTGTGGTTGTTGGCCAGAAAATGTATTCTTACTAAGAACACTTTGGTGAGGAGAGGTTGGAAAGGGAGCAAATTATGTGTCATCTATGGTAAAGAGGAGACAATTGACCATTTGTTTTTCAATTGTTCTGCTGCTACTTCAGTTTGGAGTCTTCTAAAATGTGCTTTTGGTTTGAATTCGGTCCATTTCTCTGTTGGGAGTTGCTTTGGGAGATGGATTAAAAAAATTCCAAATATTAAAAAAAAGGTTGGTTCTAGTTGATGTTTCTCCATTGTTTTGGACATTGGAAATGCAGAAACAACATCATTTTTTAAAATAAACTATATAATGATCTAATGATTCTCATAAGGCTAATTTGTTTTTTGGGTCGTTGGTTGTACTATTCTGCAGATGGGGAAGGAAAACAAAGAGGTGTTGGTGGTAGTAGCAAAGCTGCTAGAACGAGTAGCAAATGAAGTATTACAAGTCATCGCAGGGTTGGAGACATGGGGTACTACGAATTGGTGGCTAAAATATAAAGAAGGTCTCTCTGTCAACGATGTTCTATCTTCTTTAATCGTTGTTGTTCTACCTTGGCTTCGCCTTTCAGCTCTACTGCCTCTCCTTTTGGGAGGAATATGGCTAGTTGGCTTGTTCCTAGACCTTTTATGCCTTGAGTTGCGTCGTTGTGATATTGTGTAGTTGCTGGCAGGTGTTTGCGGTGTTGCTCACCTGTTCAGGCTTGTCTTTCCTGACTTCTTTTGCTCGAGTTGGTCGATGCGTGGGAATGTTGCTGCCTGTTGGACTTTGCTCATCTTTTTTTTTTCTTTTTTGGGTAGTAGTTTGTATCAGGCATTGAACCAGATGGTTTCTCTTAATAGAAATCGGAGGAGAAGCCCTTCTTTCAGTAAAAAAAATTGTAGCCATGATTCTCATATTATTGACAATCTCATAATAGATATGATCAAAGACTATTAATATGATATTTACTGCCATATTAACTTGGCGATATTACTCTCGACTTATTATCCAACCATAGTTGAATCAACCATAATTTTGTTAGGGCATCTCCAAGGTGGATAACCAAATGTCCATGGACGTGTCAAACGTGCCTATGGATAGTCGATCGCATAGAGATCATCCAACCGGAGTCATCAAAAGATCATGTATACTAAGCTTTTAGCTCGTGTGATTGCATGTAGACTGATACGATATGAATGCGCAAATTATTCTAAAGTAGATGTTGAAGAGAGTATTTAGGTAGGTCTGGGGTGTCGAAGTCAGACATGGCTGACGCTCGAACTCTCCTAGAACTCCACCAATTTGATGTCGATTTGTGAGATTTTTGGACTTCTAAGCAGGTCCGGCCCTATTCATCTTAGGCCTAAAATGTTTGGTTTAGATGATTCAAATACCCTTAAATGCAATTCCATGTTAGGCCTAAAATGTTCGGCATTTTTTCCGATAAAGTATGTTTTTATTGACTCATAATGTAGCATCGAGTGATACAATCATAATGAGTACACACACGGTTTCTTGATAGCTAGGATGCACACAACCAACACTAACACACACAAATGATCACGCCCGCGTGGAGCAAAGTCATACAAGACCGAAGCTATGCCAGACGGCATGATAAAAAGAAAAATTCCCAGAGCGACTCGGCAATATACGGTGGTGACCATCAGCACCCACCATCTCTTGACAACACAAGGAATATGAGAAAGGTTCTTCAAAAGCGAAGCCTCCAGGAAGGGAACGACGCACAAGCGACGCCATCGCTGGGTCCAACCACCAAAGGTCAGACCCATGGGTTTTCACCCTGAAGATCAAGTCCGAGCAGACTCCAAACAATGCCTTCATCACGATAGCGACCCAAAGAACACCACCATTGGCAGGTACAACCAACTAGGGTGGAACCTAGGGTTTTCACCCCGAAGCTCGAGACCGGGTACTCGAGAAGTACTACCCAATCAAAGTCATCCTTTGTTGTCTCCTCCACTTTACGCAATCCCTGCAACAGCATACATGCACGAGCCGCTCACCACGACGAAGCCTTTAATGGGGAAAGGACATCAGCACCACCAAAATCCTGAGATTCTCCGGCGGTGCTGCATCATCCTCACAAGTCGCAACAGATGGTTGATCTGCATCAGACCACACCACCATGTCATGCCACTAACTTCACCATCCTCGCCTGTGGCAGCATGACCGCGAACAATCCAACACCGAAATGACGCGATGCTCTGCTGCGTCTTGAGCTTGCGTTGGTTTTCCTTGAAGAGGAAAGGGTGATGCAGCACAGTAGCATAAGTATTTCCCTCAGTTTTTGAGAACCAACATATCAATCCAGTAGGAGGCTCCTCACAAGTCCCACGCACCTACACAAACAAACAAAGAACTCGCAACCAACGCGATAAAGGGGTTGTCAATCCCTTCACGGCCACTTGCGAAAGTGAGATCTGATAGAGATAATATGATAAGATAAATATATTTTTGGTATTTTATGATATAGATTGGAAAAGTAAAGATGCAAATAAAAGTAGATTGAAAGCTTATACGATAAAAGATAGACCCGGGGGAATCATAGTCTTCATCATCCTTTCCTCACTTGGGACAATGCTCTAATAATGAAGATCATCACACTTCTATTAATTTACAACTCAAGAATTACAACTCAACACTTAGAACAAAATATGACTCTATATGAATGCCTCCCGCGGTGTACCGGGATATGCAATGAATCAAGAGTGACATGTATGAAAATTATGAAGGTGGCTTTGCCACAAATACGATGTCAACTACATGATTATGCAATGAGCAATATGACAATGATGGAACGTGTCATAATAACGGAACGGTGGAAAGTTGCATGGCAATATATCTCGGAATGGCTATGGAAATGCCATAATATGTAGGTATGGTGGCTGTTTTGAGGAAGGTAAATAATGGGTGCATGATACCGGCGAAGTTTGCGCGGCACAATAGAGGTTAGCAAAGTGGAAGGGTGAGTGTGCGTATTGAAGGAAATATGCCCTAGAGGCAATAATAAAAAAGTTATTATTTATTTCCTTATATCATGATAAATGTTTATTATTCATGCTAGAATTGTATTAACCAGAAACATGATACATGTGTGAATACATAGAGAAACATAGTGTCACTAGTATGCCTCTACTTGACTAGCTCGTTGATCAAAGATGGTTGTGTTTCCTAACCATAGACATGAGTTGTCATTTGATTAACGGGATCACATCACTAGGAGAATGATGTGATTGACTTGACCCATTTCGTTAGCTTAGCACTTGATCGTTTAGTATGTTGCTATTGCTTTCTTCATGACTTATACATGTTCCTATGACTATGAGATTATGCAACTCCCGTTTATCGGAGGATCACTTTGTGTGCTACCAAACGTCACAACGTAACTGGGTGATTATAAAGGAGCTCTACAGGTGTCTCCGAAGGTACATGTTGAGTTGGCGTATTTCGAGATTAGGATTTGTCACTCTGATTGTCGGAGAGGTATCTCTAGGCCATCTCGATAATGCACGTCACTATAAGCCTTGCAAGCAATGTAGCTAATGAGTTAGTTATGATATGATGCATTATGTAACGAGTAAAGAGACTTGCCGGTAACGAGATTGAACTAGGTATTAAGATACCGACGATCGAATCTCGGGCAAGTAACATACCGATGACAAAGGGAACAGCGTATGTTGTTATGTGGTTTGGCCGATAAAGATCTTCGTAGAATATGTAGGAGCCAATATGAGCATCCAGGTTCCGCTATTGGTTACTGACCGAAGATGTGTCTCGATCATGTCTACATAGTTCTCGAACCCATAGGGTCCGCACACTTAAAGTTCGATGACGGTTATATTATGAGTTTATGTGTTTTGATGTACCGAAGATAGTTCGAAGTCCCGGATGTGATCACGGACATGACGAGGAGTCTCGAAATGGTCGAGACATGAAGATTGATATATTGGACGACTATATTCGTACACCAGAATGGTACAGGGGGTTATCGGATATATACCGGAGTACCGGGGGGTTACCGGAACCCCCCCGGAGGTTATTAGCCCTCATCGGCCCAAGTGGTGGAAGAGGAGAGGCGGCCAAGGGGCAGCCACGTGCCCCTCCCCCCCAAGTCCGAATTGGACAAGGAGGGGGGCGGCGCCCCCCTTTTCCTTTCCCCCTCTCTCTCCTTCCCTCTCTTCTCCTACTCCAACATGAAAGGGGGGGAGTCCTACTCCAGGTGGGAGTAGGACTCCTCATGGGGCATGCCTAGGGTGGCCGGCCCCCTCCCCCTCCTCCACTCCTTTATATACGGGAAGGGAGGCACCCCTTTGAGGGACAACAATTGATCCCTTGGATCTCTTAGCCGTGTGCGGTGCCCCCCTCCACCATAATCCACCTCGATAATATCGTAGCGGTGCTTAGGCGAAACCCTGCATCGGTAGAACATCATCATCATCACCACACATCGTGCTAACAGAACTCTCCCTCAAAGCTCAGCTGGATCGGAGTTCGAGGGACGTCATCGAGCTGAACATGTGCTGAACTCGGAGGTGCCGTACGTTCGATACTTGGATCGGTCGGATCGTGAAGACGTACGACTACATCAACCGCGTTGTGCTAACGCTTCTGCTTTCTGTCTACGAGGGTACGTGGACAACACTCTCCCCTCTTGTTGCTATGCATCACCATGATCTTGCGAGTGCGTAGGAAATTTTTGAAATTACTACTTCCCCAGCAGTGGCATCCGAGCCAGGTTTTATGCGTAGATGTTATATGCACGAGTAGAACACAAGTGAGTTGTGGGCGATACAAGTCATAA
Organism: Triticum dicoccoides; assembly: GCF_002162155.2. Classification (NCBI taxonomy): domain Eukaryota; kingdom Viridiplantae; phylum Streptophyta; class Magnoliopsida; order Poales; family Poaceae; genus Triticum; species Triticum dicoccoides. Next base: position 518,351,187 of record NC_041393.1, on the reverse strand, counting down.
TGCTTACCAGCATGTCATACTTTAGTTCGGCGGTATTGTTGGATGAAGCGGCCCGGACCGACATTACGCGTACGCTTACGCGAGACTGGTTCTACCGACGTGCTTTGCACATAGGTGGCTGGCGGGTGTCAGGTTTTCCAACTTTAGTTGAACCGAGTATGGCTACGCCCGGTCCTTGAGAAGGTTAAAACAACACTAACTTGACAAACTATCATTGTGGTTTTGATGCGTAGGTAAGAACGGTTCTTGCTCAGCCCATAGCAGCCACGTAAAACTTGCAACAACAAAGTAGAGGACGTCTAACTTGTTTTTTGCAGGGCATGTTGTGATGTGATATGGTCAAGACGTGATGCTATATTTTATTGTATGAGATGATCATGTTTTGTAACTGAGTTATCGGCAACTGGCAGGAGCCATATGGTTGTCGCTTTATTGTATGCAATGCAATCGCCCTGTAATTGCTTTAATTTATCACTAAGCGGTAGCGATAGTCGTAGAAGCAATAGGTGGCGAAATGACAATGATTCTACGATGGAGATCAAGGTGTCGTGCCGGTGACGATGGTGATCATGACGGTGCTTCGGAGATGAAGATCACAAGCACAAGATGATGATGGCCATATCATATCACTTATATTGATTGCATGTGATGTTTATCCTTTATGCATCTTATTTTGCTTTGTTTGACGGTAGCATTATAAGATGATCTCTCACTAAATTTCAAGGTATAAGTGTTCTCCCTAAGTATGCACCATTGCGAAAGTTCTTCGTGCTGAGACACCACGTGATGATCGGGTGTGATAGGCTCTACATTCAAATACAACGGGTGCAAAATAGTTGCACACCTGGAATACTCAGGTTAAACTTGACGAGCCTAGCATATACAGATATGGCCTCGGAACACTGAGATCAAAAGGTCGAGCGTGAATCATATAGTAGATATGATCAACATAGTGATGTTCACCATTGAAAACTACTCCATCTCACGTGATGATCGGACATGGTTTAGTTGATTTGGATCACGTGATCACTTAGATGATTAGAGGGATGTCTATCTAAGTGGGAGTTCTTAAGTAATATGATTAATTGAACTTAAATTTATCATGAACTTAGTACCTGATAGTATTTTGCTTGTCCATGTTTGTTGTAGATAGATGGCTCGTGTTGTTGTTCCGTTGAATTTTAATGCATTCCTTGAAAAAGCTAAGTTGAAAGATGATGGTAGCAATTACACGGACTGGGTCCGTAACTTGAGGATTATCCTCATTGCTGCATAGAAGAGTTACGTCCTGGAAGCACCGCTAGGTGTACCACCTGCGCCAGCTACTGCAAACATTGTGAATGCCTGGCAGTCGCGTGTTGATGACTACTCTATAGTTCAGTGTGCCATGCTTTACGGCTTAGAACTGGGACTTCAATGACATGTTGAACGTCATGGAGCATATGAGATGTTCCAGGAGTTGAAGTTAATATTTCAAGCAATTGCCCGGATTGAGAGATATGAAGTCTCCAATAAGTTCTACAGCTGCAAGATGGAGGAGAATAGTTCTGTCAGTGAGCATATACTCAAAATGTCTGGGTATTGCAATCACTTGATTCAACTAGGAGTTAATCTTCCTGATGATAGTGTCATTGACAGAATTCTTCAATCACTACCACCAAGCTACAAGAGCTTCGTGACGAACTATAATATGCAAGGGATCAACAAGACTATTCCCGAGCTCTTCGCGATGCTAAAAGCTGCGGAGGTAGAAATCAAGAAGGAGCATCAAGTGTTGATGGTCAACAAGACCACCAGTTTCAAGAAAAGGGTAAAGGGAAGAAGAAGGGGAACTTCAAGAAGAACGGCAAACAAGTTGCTGCTCAAGAGAAGAAACCCAAGTCTGGACCTAAGCCTGAGACTGAGTGCTTCTACTGCAAGCAGACTGGTCACTAGAAGCGGAACTGCCCCAAGTATTTGGCGGATAAGAAGGATGCAAGGTGAACAAAGGCATATGTGATATACATGTTATTGATGTGTACCTTACTAATACTCGCAGTAGCACCTGGGTATTTGATACTGGTTCTGTTGCTAATATTTGCAACTCGAAACAGGGACTACGGATTAAGCCAAGATTGGCTAAGGACGAGGTGACGATGCACGTGGGAAATGGTTCCAAAGTCGATGTGATCGCGGTCGGCACACTACCTCTACATCTACCTTCGGGATTAGTTTTAAACTTGAATAATTGTTATTTGGTGCCAGCATTAAGCATGCACATTATATCTGGATCTTGTTTGATGCGAGATGGTTATTCATTTAAATCAGAGAATAATGGTTGTTCTATTTATATGAGTAATATCTTTTATGGTCATGCACCCTTGAAGAGTGGTCTATTTTTATTGAATCTTGATAGTGGTGATACACATATTCATAATGTTGAAGCCAAAAGATGCAGAGTTGATAATGATAGTGCAACTTATTTGTGGCACTGCCATTTGGTTCATATTGGTGTAGAGTGTTGGGGAACGTTGCAGAAAATTAAAAATTTTCCTACGGTCTCACCAAGATCCATCTATGAGTTCATCTAAGCAACGAGTCAAGGGAGAGAGTTTGCATCTACATACCACTTGTAGATCACGAGCGGAAGCTTGCCAAGGGGATGGTGATGATGGAGTCATACTCGAACGTGATTCGGATCACCGATGTCCAAGTGCTGAACGGACAGCACCTCCGCGTTCAACACACGTACGGGACGGGAGAGATGTCTCCTCCGTCTTGATCCAGCAAGGAGGAAGGAGAGGTTGAGGAAGATTGCTCCAACGGCAGCACGACGGCGTGGTGTAGTTGGTGCAGCAGTACTCCGATAGGGCTTCGCCGAGCACGTACAGAGGAGGAGAGGTGTTGGGGAGGGGAGGGGCTGCGCCTTGAGTTGTGGTGTATTGCAGCCCTCCCCTCACCCCTCTATATATAGGGGAAGGGGCAAGGGGGGCCGGCCCTCTAGGGGAAACCCTAGGGGGGGCGGCGGCCAAGGGGTGGGGGGCTTGCCCCCCAAGCAAGGGGGGTGCGCCCCCTTTAGGGTTTCCCCCCCAACCCTAGGTGCATGGGCCCAAGGGGGGGGGCGCCAAGCCCACTAGGGGCTGGCTGCTATCCCATGCGGCCCCATGTGGCCCCCCGGGAGGGGTGGCCCCCTCCCGGTGGACCACGGAACCCTTCCGGTGGCCCCTGGTACAATACCGATAAGCCCCCGAAACTTTCTGGTGTCTGTATAACAACTTCCCTTATATAAAACTTCACCTCCGGACTATTCCGGAACTCCTCGTGACGTCCGGGATCTCATCCGGGACTCCGAACAACATTCGATAGTCACATACTAGTCTTCCTAACAACCCTAGCGTCACCGAACCTTAAGTGTGTAGACCCTACGGGTTCGGGAGACATGCAGACATGACCGAGACTCTCCGGTCAATAACCAACAGCGGGATCTGGATACCCATGTTGGCTCCCACATGCTCCTCGATGAAGTCATCGGATGAACCACGATGTCGAGGATTTGATCAAAACCCCGTATACAATTCCCTTTGTCAATCGGTACGTTACTTGCCCGAGACTCGATCGTCGGTATCCCAATACCTTGTTCAGTCGCGTTACCGGCAAGTCACTTTACTCGTACCGTAATGCATGATCCCGTGGCCAACACCTTGGTCACCTTGAGCTCATTATGATGATGCATTACCGAGTGGGCCCAGAGATACCTCTCCGTCATACGGAGTGACAAATCCCAGTCTCGATCCATGTCAACCCAATAGACACTTTCGGAGATACCTGTAGTGCACCTTTATAGTCACCCAGTTACGTTGTGACGTTTGATACACCCAAAGCATTCCTACGGTATCCAGGAGTTACACGATCTCATGGTCGAAGGAAGAGATACTTGACATTGGAAAAGCTCTAGCAAACGAACTAACCGACCTTTGTGCTATGCTTAGGATTGGGTCTTGTCCATCACATCATTCTCCTAATGATGTGATCCCGTTATCAACGACATCCAATGTCCATAGCCAGGAAACCATGACTATCCGTTGATCACAACGAGCTAGTCAACTAGAGGCTTACTAGGGACATATTGTGGTCTATGTATTCACACGTGTATTACGATTTCCGGATAATACAGTTATAGCATGAATAAAAGACTATTATCATGAACAAAGAAATATAATAATAACACTTTTATTATTGCCTCTAGGGCATATTTCCAACAGTCTCCCACTTGCACTAGAGTCACTAATCTAGTTACATTGTGATGAATCGAACACCATTAGAGTTCTGGTGTTGATCATGTTTTGCTCGCGAGAGAGGTTTAGTCAACGGATCTGCGACATTCAGATCCGTATGTACTTTGCAAATTTCTATGTCTCCATCTTGAACATTTTCACGGATGGAGTTGAAACGACGCTTGATGTGCCTGGTCTTCTTGTGAAACCTGGGCTCCTTGGCAAGGGCAATAGCTCCAGTGTTGTCACAGAAGAGTTTGATTGGCCCCGACGCATTGGGTATGACTCCTAGGTCGGTGATGAACTCCTTCACCCAAATAGCTTCATGCGCTGCCTCCGAGGCTGCCATGTACTCCGCTTCACATGTAGACCCCGCCACGACGCTCTGCTTGCAGCTGCACCAGCTTACTGCTCCACCATTCAACATATACACGTATCCGGTTTGTGACTTAGAGTCATCCAGATCTGTGTCGAAGCTAGCGTCGACGTAACCCTTTACGACGAGCTCTTCGTCACCTCCACAAACGAGAAACATGTCCTTTGTCCTTTTCAGGTACTTCAGGATATTCTTGACCGTTGTCCAGTGTTCCTTGCCGGGATTACTCTGGTATCTTGCTACCAAACTTACGGCAAGGTTTACATCAGGTCTGATACACAGCATGGCATACATAATAGATCTTATGGCTGAAGCATAGGGGATGACACTCATCTCTTCTTCATCTTTTGCCGTGGTCGGTGACTGAGCTGAGCTCAATCTCACACCTTGTAACATAGGCAAGAACCCTTTCTTGGACTCATCCATTTTGAACTTTTCAAAATCTTATCAAGGTATGTGCTTTGTGAAAGGCCTATGAGGCGTCTCGATCTATCTCTATAGATCTTGATGCCTAATATATAAGCAGCTTCTCCAAGGTCCTTCATTGAAAAACATTTGTTCAAGTAGGCCTTAATGTTGTCCAGAAATTCTATATTATTTCCCATCAAGAGTATGTCATCCACATATAATATGAGAAATGCTACAGAGCTCCCACTCACTTTCTTGTAAACGCAGGCTTCTCCATAAGTCTGCATAAACCCAAACGCTTTGATCATCTCATCAAAGCGAATATTCCAACTCCGAGATGCTTGCACCAGCCCATAAATGGATCGCTGGAGCTTGCATACTTTGTTAGCGTTCTTAGGATCGACAAAACCTTCCGGCTGCATCATATACAGCTCTTCCTTAAGATGCCCATTAAGGAATGCCGTTTTGACGTCCATCTGCCATATCTCATAATCATAGTATGCGGCAATTGCTAACATGATTCGGATGGACTTAAGCTTCCCTACGGGAGAGAATGTCTCGTCATAGTCAATCCCTTGAACTTGTCGATAACCCTTAGCGACAAGTCGAGCTTTATAGATGGTGACATTACCATCCGCGTCCGTCTTCTTCTTAAAGATCCATTTGTTTTCTATCGCTCGCCGATCATCGGGAAAGTCAGTCAAAGTCCATACTTTGTTTTCATACATGGATTCTATCTCGGATTTCATGGCTTCTAGCCATTTGTTGGAATCTGGGCCCGCCATCGCTTCTTCATAGTTCGAAGGTTCACCGTTGTCTAACAACATGATTTCCAGGACAGGGTTGCCGTACCACTCTGGTGCGGAACGTGTCCTTGTGGACCTACGAAGTTCAGTAGCAACTTGATCCGAAGTACCTTGATCATTGGTTTCCTCTTCAGTTGGTGTGGGCATCACAGGAACATTTTCCTGAGCTGCACCACTTTCCCGTTTGAGAGGTAGTACTTCATCGAGTTCTACTTTACTCCCACTTACTTCTTTCGAGAGAAACTCTTTTTCCAGAAAGCATCCGTTTTTGGCAACAAAGATCTTGCCTTTGGATCTTAAGTAGAAGGTATACCCTACAGTTTCCTTAGGGTATCCTATGAAGACGCATTTTTCCGACTTGGGTTCGAGCTTTTCAGGTTGAAGTTTCTTGACATAAGCATCGCATCCCCAAACTTTTAGAACCGACAGCTTAGGTTTCTTCCCAAACCATAATTCATACGGTGTCGTCTCAACGGATTTAGACGGTGCCCTATTTAAAGTGAATGTAGCTGTCTCTAGAGCGTATCCCCAAAATGATAGCGGTAAATCGGTAAGAGACATCATAGACCGCACCATATCCAATAGAGTGCGATTACGACGTTCGGACACATCGTTTCGCTGAGGTGTTCCAGGCGGCATGAGTTGTGAAACGATTCCACATTTCCTTAAGTGTGTGCCAAATTCGTGACTTAAATATTCTCCTCCACGATCCGATCGTAGGAACTTTATCTTTCGGTCACGTTGATTCTCCACCTCATTCTGAAATTCCTTGAACTTTTCAAAGGTCTCAGACTTGTGTTTCATTAAGTAGACATACCCATATCTACTTAAGTCATCAGTGAGAGTGAGAACATAACGATATCCTCCGCGAGCCTCAACGCTCATTGGACCGCACACATCGGTATGTATGATTTCCAACAAGTTGGTTGCTCGCTCCATTGTTCCGGAGAACGGAGTCTTGGTCATTTTGCCCATGAGGCATGGTTCGCATGTGTCAAACGATTCATAATCAAGAGACTCCAAAAGTCCATCAGCATGGAGCTTCTTCATGCGCTTGACACCAATGTGACCAAGGCGGCAGTGCCACAAGTATGTGGGACTATCGTTATCAACTTTACATCTTTTGGCATCCACACTATGAACATGTGTAATATTACGCTCGAGATTCATTAAGAATAAACCATTGACCATCGGAGCATGACCATAAAACATATCTCTCATATAAATTGAACAACCATTATTCTCAGACTTAAATGAGTAGCCATCTCGTATTAAACGAGATCCAGATACAATGTTCATGCTCAAACTTGGCACTAAATAACAATTATTAAGGTTCAAAACTAATCCCGTAGGTAAATGTAGAGGCAGCGTGCCGACGGCGATCACATCGACTCTGGAACCATTCCCGACGCGCATCGTCACCTCATCCTTTGCCAGTCTCCGTTTATTCCGCAGCTCCTGCTGTGAGTTACAAATATGAGCAACGGCACCGGTATCAAATACCCAGGAGTTACTACGAGTACTGGTAAGGTACACATCAATTACATGTATATCAAATATACCTTTGGTGTTGCCGGCCTTCTTATCCGCTAAGTATTTGGGGCAGTTCCGCTTCCAGTGACCCTTCCCCTTGCAATAAAAGCACTCAGTCTCAGGCTTGGGTCCATTCTTTGACTTCTTCCCGGCAACTGGCTTACCGGGCGCGGCAACCTCTTTGCCGTCCTTCTTGAAGTTCTTCTTACCCTTGCCCTTCTTGAACTTAGTGGTCTTATTGACCATCAACACTTGATGTTCTTTCTTGATTTCAACCTCTGCTGACTTCAGCATAGAAAATACTTCAGGAATGGTCTTTACCATCCCCTGCATATTCTAGTTCATCACAAAGCTCTTGTAGCTTGGTGGGAGCGACTGAAGGATTTTGTCAATGACTGCCTCATCAGGGAGGTTAATATTCAGCTGGGTCATACGGTTGTGCAACCCAGACATCTTGAGTATGTGCTCACTGACAGAACTATTTTCCTCCATCTTACAACTATAGAACTTGTCGGAGATGTCATATCTCTCGACCCGGGCGTGAGCTTGAAATACTAGTTTCAGCTCTTCAAACATCTCATATGCTCCGTGATGCTCCAAACGCTTTTGGAGCCCCGATTCTAAGCTGTAAAGCATGCCGCACTGAACGAGGGAGTAATCATCAGCACGAGACTGCCAAGCATTCATAATGTCTTGGTTCTCTGGGACGGGAGCGTCACCTAGTGGTCCTTCTAGGACATACTGTTTCCTGGCAGCTATGAGGATGATCCTCAGGTTCCGGACCCAGTCCGTATAGTTGCTGCCATCATCTTTCAGCTTGGTTTTCTCTAGGAACGCGTTGAAGTTCATGTTGACATGAGCGTTGGCCATTTGATCTACAAGACATATTTGCAAAGGTTTTAGACTAAGTTCATGATAATTAAGTTCTAATCAAATTATGAACTCCCACTTAGATTAGACATCCCTCTAGTCATCTAAGTGTTACACGATCCGAGTCGACTAGCCCGTGTCCGATCATCACGTGAGACGTACTAGTCATCGTCGGTGAACATCTTCATGTTGATCGTATCTTCCATACGACTCGTGTTCGACCTTTCGGTCTCCGTGTTCCGAGGCCATGTCTGCACATTCTAGGCTCGTCAAGTTAACCCTAAGTGTTTTCGCTGTGTAAAACTGTCTTACACCCGTTGTATGTGAACGTAAGAATCCATCACACCCGATCATCACGTGGTGCTTAGAAGCGACGAACTGTAGCAACGGTGCACAGTAAGGGGAGAACACTTCTTGAAATTTTGTAAGGGATCATCTTATTTACTACCGTCGTCCTAAGTAAACAAGATGCATAAAACATAATAAACATCACATGCAATTATATAAAGTAGTGACATGATATGGCCAATATCATATAGCTCCTTTGATCTCCATCTTCGGGGCTCCATGATCATCTTGTCACCGGCATGACACCATGATCTCCATCATCATGATCTCCATCATCGTGTCTTCATGAAGTTGTCACGCCAACGACTACTTCTACTTCTATGACTAACGCGTTTAGCAATAAAGTAAAGTAAGTTACATGGCGTTCTTCAATGACACGCAGGTCATACAAAAATAAAGACAACTCCTATGGCTCCTGCCGGTTGTCATAATCATTGACATGCAAGTCGTGAATCCTATTACAAGAACATGATCTCATACATCACAATTCATCATTCATCACAACTTCTGGCCATATCACATCACATGATCAATCGCTGCAAAAACAAGTTAGACGTCCTCTAATTGTTGCTGCATCTTTTACGTGGCTGCAATTGGGTTCTAGCAAGAACGTTTTCTTACCTACGAATAACCACAACGTGATTTTGTCAACTTCTATTTACCCTTCATAAGGGCCCTTTTCATCGAATCCACTCCAACTAAAGTGGGAGAGACAGACACCCGCCAGCCACCTTATGCAACTAGTGCATGTTAATCGGTGGAACCGGTCTCACGTAAGCGTACGTGTAAGGTTGGTCCGGGCCGCTTCATCCCACAATACCGCTGAAGCAAGAAAAGACTAGTAGAGGCAAGCAAGTTGACAAGATCCACGCCCACAACAAAATTGTGTTCTACTCGTGCAAAGAGAACTACGCATAAACCTGGCTCATGATGCCACTGTTGGGGAACGTTGCAGAAAATTAAAAATTTTCCTACGGTTTCACCTAGATCCATCTATGAGTTCATCTAAGCAACGAGTCAAGGGAGAGAGTTTGCATCTACATACCACTTGTAGATCACGAGCGGAAGCTTGCCAAGGGGATGGTGATGATGGAGTCGTACTCGAACGTGATTCGGATCACCGATGTCCAAGTGCTGAATGGACAGCACCTCCGCGTTCAACACACGTACGGGACGGGAGACGTCTCCTCCGTCTTGATCCAGCAAGGAGGAAGGAGAGGTTGAGGAAGATTGCTCCAACGGCAGCACGACGGCGTGGTGTAGTTGGTGCAGCAGTACTCCGACAGGGCTTCGCCGAGCACGTACGGAGGAGGAGAGGTGTTGGGGAGGGGAGGGGCTGCGCCTTGAGTTGTGGTGTATTGCAGCCCTCCCCTCACCCCTCTATATATAGGGGAAGGGGCAAGGGGGGCCAGCCCTCTAGGGGAAACCCTAGGGGGGGCGGCGGCCAAGGGGTGGGGGGCTTGCCCCCCAAGCAAGGGGGGTGCGCCCCCTTTAGGGTTTCCCCCCCAACCCTAGGCGCATGGGCCCAAGGGGGGGGGGGCGCCAAGCCCACTAGGGGCTGGCTGCTATCCCATGCGGCCCCATGTGGCCCCCCGGGAGGGGTGGCCCCCTCCCGGTGGACCACGGAACCCTTCCGGTGGCCCCTGGTACAATACTGATAAGCCCCCGAAACTTTCTGGTGTCTGTATAACAACTTCCCTTATATAAAACTTCACCTCCGGACTATTCCGGAACTCCTCGTGACGTCCGGGATCTCATCCGGGACTCCGAACAACATTCGATAGTCACATACTAGTCTTCCTAACAACCCTAGCGTCACCGAACCTTAAGTGTGTAGACCCTACGGGTTCGGGAGACATGCAGACATGACCGAGACTCTCCGGTCAATAACCAACAGCGGGATCTGGATACCCATGTTGGCTCCCACATGCTCCTCGATGAAGTCATCGGATGAACCACGATGTCGAGGATTTGATCAAAACCCCGTATACAATTCCCTTTGTCAATCGGTACGTTACTTGCCCGAGACTCGATCGTCGGTATCCCAATACCTTGTTCAGTCCCGTTACCGGCAAGTCACTTTACTCGTACCGTAATGCATGATCCCGTGGCCAACACCTTGGTCACCTTGAGCTCATTATGATGATGCATTACCGAGTGGGCCCAGAGATACCTCTCCGTCATACGGAGTGACAAATCCCAGTCTCGATCCATGTCAACCCAATAGACACTTTCGGAGATACCTGTAGTGCACCTTTATAGTCACCCAGTTACGTTGTGACGTTTGATACACCCAAAGCATTCCTACGGTATCCAGGAGTTACACGATCTCATGGTCGAAGGAAGAGATACTTGACATTGGAAAAGCTCTAGCAAACGAACTAACCGACCTTTGTGCTATGCTTAGGATTGGGTCTTGTCCATCACATCATTCTCCTAATGATGTGATCCCGTTATCAACGACATCCAATGTCCATAGCCAGGAAACCATGACTATCCGTTGATCACAACGAGCTAGTCAACTAGAGGCTTACTAGGGACATATTGTGGTCTATGTATTCACACGTGTATTACGATTTCCGGATAATACAGTTATAGCATGAATAAAAGACTATTATCATGAACAAAGAAATATAATAATAACACTTTTATTATTGCCTCTAGGGCATATTTCCAACATAGAGTGCACGAATAAACTCCATACCGATGGGCTTCTGGAATCACTTGATTATGAATCACTTGGTACTTGCGAACCATGCCTCATGGGCAAGATGACTAAAACGCCGTTCTCTGGAACTATGGAGCGAGCAACAGATTTGTTGGAAATCATACATACTGATGTATGTGGTCCAATGAACATTGAGGCTCGCGGCGGGTATCGTTATTTTCTCACCTTCACAGATGATTTGAGCAGATATGGGTATATCTACTTAATGAAACATAAGTCTGCAACATTTGAAAAGTTCAAAGAATTTCAGAGTGAAGTGGAAAATCATCGTAACAAGAAAATAAAGTTTCTACGATCTGATCGTGGAGGAGAATATTTGATTTACGAGTTTGGTTTACATTTGAAACAATGCGGAATAGTTTCGCAACTCAGGCCACCCGGAACACCACAACGTAATGGTGTGTTTGAACGTCGTAATCGTACTTTACTAGATATGGTGCGATCTATGATGTCTCTTACTGATTTACCGCTATCATTTTGGGGTTATGCTTTAGATACGACCGCATTCACGTTAAATAGGGCACCATCAAAATCCGTTGAGACGACGCCTTATGAACTGTGGTTTGGCAAGAAACCAAAGTTGTTGTTTCTTAAAGTTTGGGGTTGTGATGCTTATGTGAAAAACCTTCAACCTGATAAGCTCGAACCCAAATAGGAGAAATGTGTCTTCATAGGATACCCAAAGGAGACTATTGGGTACACCTTCTATCACAGATCTGAAGGCAAGACTTTTGTTGCTAAATTTGGATCCTTTCTAGAGAAGGAGTTTCTCTCGAAGGAAGTGAGTGGAGGAAAGTAGAACTTGATGAGGTAACTGTACCTGCTCCCTTACTGGAAAGTAGTTCATCCCAGAAACCGGTTCCTGTGACAACTACACCAATTAGTGAGGAAGCTAATGATATTGATCATGAAACTTCAGATCAAGTTACTATCGAACCTCGTAGGTCAACCAGAGTAAGATCCGCACCAGAGTGGTACGATAATCCTATTCTGGAAGTCATGTTACTTGACCATGGCGAACCTACGAACTATGAGGAAGCGATGATGAGCCCAGATTCCGCAAAATGGCTTGAGGCCATGAAATCTGAGATAGGATCCATGTATGAGAATAAAGTATGGACTTTGGTTGACTTGCCCGATGATCGGCAAGCCATCGAGAATAAATGGATCTTAAAGAAGAAGACTGACGCTGATGGTAATGTTACTGTCTACAAAGCTCCACTTGTTGCAAAAGGTTTTCGACAAGTTCAAGGGGTTGACTACGATGAGACTTTCTCACCCGTAGCGATGCTTAAGTCTGTCCGGATCATGTTAGCAATTGTTGCGTTTTATAATTATGAAATATGGCAAATGGATGTCAAAACTGCATTCCTGAATAGATTTCTAGAAGAAGAGTTGTATATGATGCAACCAGAAGGTTTTGTCGATCCAAAACGTGCTAACAAAGTGTGCAAGCTCCAGCGATCTATTTATGGACTGGTGCAAGCCTCTCGGAGTTGGAATAAACGCTTTGATAGTGTGATCAAAGCATATGGTTTTATACAGACTTTTGGAGAAGCCTGTTGTTGGTGTCAAAACCGGCGGATCTCGGGTAGGGGGTCCCGAACTGTGCGTCTAAGGCTAATGGTAACAGGAGGCTTGGGACACGATGTTTACCCAGGTTCGGGCCCTCTCGATGGAGGTAATACCCTACTTCCTGCTTAATTGATATTGATGATATGAGTATTACAAGAGTTGATCTACCACGAGATCAGGGAGGCTAAACCCTAGAAGCTAGCCTATGGTATGATTGTTGTTGTGTCCTACGGACTAAACCATCCGGTTTATATAGACACCGGAGGGGGCTAGGGTTACACAGAGTCGGTTTAGGGAGGAGGAGATCTACATCCGAATCGCCAAGCTTGCCTTCCACGCCAAGGAGAGTCCCATCCAGACACGGGGCGAAGTCTTCAATCTTGTATCTTCACAGTCCTACAGTCCGGCCAAAGTACATAGTCCGGCTGTCCGGATACCCCCTTATCCAGGACTCCCTCAGTAGCCCCTGGACCAGGATTCAATGACGATGAGTCCGGCACATAGATTGTCTTCGGCATTGCGAGGCGGGTTCCATGTCCGAATACTCCAAGATAAATTCCGAACACAAGGACCGTGTCCGGCTCTGTAAGATAAAATTCCGCATGCCACCGTAGAGAGAATAATAACCCACGAATCTAATCTACTAACAACTCTTTGAAAAGTGACATCACGCCACGGTCCGTTTTTTATTCAAACCGTTTTTTACAACCCGCTTCCGCACATATCGCGAGGCGGTTTCTTCGGCACGTCTTGTCAAAGCAGAGATCGTGTCCCCTTAATGTGGGATCCTCTTCAATATGGGCGTGGGTAACCCAACCATACCATCAATTACGGTAAGTGGGGAACGAGCAGGCTCCGTTAGGCAAGCGTGGGGGCATAAAGTTTCATCACCTTTATAAAGGGGAAAAGCCTCCTCCTTTCTACCCACGCCTTCTTCTACTTCTACTGGCCCCTTTCCTTTCGCCCGAGCCCTAGCGCCCAAGCATTCATCCTTCCCATCAAAAAAGGTCCTCCGAAAATGTCCGGATCCGGAGCAGGAGGCAAGTGGATGGCCTCCTCCCTCCAGGAGAAGGATATTAAAAAGCTGCGGGCGGCCGGATATCTGGCCAAGAAAATCGGCCACCGTCTTCCAACAGCGGGACAAATCGTCCCTACTCTAGAGCCCCATGAGAGAGTCGTTTTCCTCCCCCAATTCGTTCGCGGGCTCAGGTTCCCCCTCCACCCTTTTGTTCACGGCATCATGTATTACTATGGGATTGATTTTCATGATCTATCCCCCAATTCTTTCCTCAACATCTCGACGTTTATTGTCGTGTGCGAGGCCTTTATCCGTATCTCACCGCACTTCGGCCTATGGCTCAAGATCTTCAACGTGAAGCCCAAAGTGGTGAATGGCGAACATGCCGAGTGTGGAGGCGCTATGGTGAGCAGGATGCCCAAGGTCACATGGCCGACGGGTACTTTCAACGACTCTGTCAAGGAGTGGCAGCAATAATGGTTCTATATCACTGAGCCGCACGGCAAAAAGTAGGCCGCTGCTCCTAAGTTTCGATCTGGAGCCCCTTTGCGGCTCACGTCCTGGCCCAAGAAAGGTGTGAACTGGTCATCATTCGACAAACTGTCAGCGATCCAGGCACGCGTCAAAGGTATGGAGGACAAGTCCATCAGGCTTGTTGACATGGTCTAGGTGATGCTGGTCCGCCTGATCCTTCCTTGCCAACACAAAGGTTGTGATTTGTGGGAGTATGACCCGGCCGAGCACCAGACCCTGCGGGAGCTTTTCGGCTCCTTGCACAAGGACATCTGGAAGGTGCTTTTTAAGTCCGGCAAACCATGGCCGGACTCTACAGCAGACCGCGGGTACCAATTGTCCCACCCCGCCAGTCTGGTAAGTTGTCATCATATCTTGGCTATTCTCATGTTTCATTGATATGTCCCGAAGGAGATGTTTTTTAACGTGTCTTTCCACGGTTGCCTTAGGAATGGACGAAGGTGGCGGAGCGGATTCATTGTCCGGCCCCGCTGCCGGAAGAACCGGCAGGACCTCTTCTGACGAAGATGCTGGTCCTAGCGCCTTACAAGGCACCGAAGAAAGAGGCCAACAAAAAGGCCAATGAGACCAGGAGCGGTCTCCCTCGTCGTGCTGCTTCGGACACGAAGTCCGAAGACTCCAGTGACCCTCCCTCCTTTGGAGAGAACGAGGAGGAAGAGGATGAGGAGGAGGAAGAGGATGAGGAGGAAGAAGAGCCCGAGTCCCCTACGAGGGGGAGGAAGAAAAGGACAACCTCCTCATCCTTAGAGGCAGATTCACCTAAGAGGGGAAGAACATCCATCCCCGAGGCGTCCACCACGGCTACCGACAGCAGCCCGGAGTGGGATCCCAAGGCCCAGCCCCTGATAAAATCGTAAGCGCACGAAATCCAAACATATTCATGCATCCATAATTTACTAGAATGTAGTATTTTGATTCGCACCGTACTTTTTATAGTCCGGCGAGGTCTCTGGCCCAACAGGCCTCATCAGAGGACTCGTTGAGTTCCGATGCCTTGGAGAGTGAGACACCTCCTAGGGCCCCTTCCCCAAAGCCTGGCTATGACACCAAGGTGTCGTCAAAAAAGGACCTGAGCCAGGGGGCGTACCTCGGGGGCCGGACGCGCGGGAGCGGCGGTTCCCATGAATGTCAACGGCGGGAGCGATCGTGGATCCGGCCCGCAGCCGGACACAGTCTCGGAGACCCTTAAGGCTCCGAGATCAGGCAGACAGCCCCTCTTGACTGGAGGGGGCGATCCTACTCTGCCTGCAACCTCTGTCCAACCAAAGGCGTCAGGCGGCCTATCGACAACACTCGAGAGTGCGTCCATCATTGATGAACATCGCGCCCTTATGGACGTGGTGGTAGAAAAGATTCATGCCGCCGAGAGCGGACTGAATGAATCATGCGTCAGCCTTATAAAATGCTTGGAGGTATGTGTAGATGATTGTCATAGTATAGATAGTAGCCCCTGATACACTGTTCGGAGAGGACAGGAACCAGAGAGGGGATCAACTTCCCGTCCGTAGGAGACTTAGCTAATGACATATATATTTTTTGTGAATCAGATGTCTGCAGCGACTGCCTCCTCTCATACCACGGAAGTGTCCGGACTCAAGCAGAGTCTGGTGCGGGCCGAAGAGGAACTCGGCCGAGTGAAGAAGCACCTGGAGGATAAACAAGGTATGTTTTGAAACTTTTAGTAAGTTTTAGCACAAGTAAGTAGTTGTGACTATCTTAAAGTATATATATCACGCACTCCAGGGGCAAATGCCGAAATTGAGGCGCTCAAGAAGGTTGTTGCCTTGGCCGAAAAGAAAGCGGCCACGGAGCAGGCTCTCTGTGAGAAACACGAGGCGAGAGTCGTGGAAGCTGAACGAGAGCTTCAGGAGGCCGTAGGGAGAAGCGAGAGCTTGGATCAAAGTCTATCATTGAAAGAATCTGAACTCGCCCAAGCTCTCCGGACCGCTAATGAGGCTCGGGAGGAAGCCCAGGCTGCGCTGAAAGATATTCAGGAGGCGCGGAAGATTGCGGCTGGTAAGAGTTTTTTTTTGTTCAAAACGCCTTACGCTTTCACAGGGAAGATTCATGGTGACCCATTGAATCCTAATTTTTTCAGGGGCATTTGCGGATTTGCCACGCAACATATCTGATGCTGCCCAATTCTGTCGAGTTGAGAAGAAGGAGACTGCGGAGAAGCTCTTCTGGTCGCAGTATTTGGCACCGAATTATCCGGTGCCATTTGTCGACCAGCTCAAATAGCTGACCGAACTGCATCAGGCGGCTGAATTGGCCATGAAGGATTTGGTTATCCGGTTGTGGCCCGCAGAACCCATACCGAGCAGTTTCTTTGGGCTCGTGAAGCGGATTGTGAGGGCTTGCCCTCGGCTGGACGACATTAAGCGGTCGGTTTGCATAGAAGGGGCACGAATGGCATTTTCCCGTGCGAGAGTGCACTGGGGGAAGCTTGATGCTGAGAAGCTGATGACCGAGGGGCCGCCGGAGGGGAAGGAGCACCACAAGCCCGAATTATATTATGATGGTGTCCTAAAAGGGGCCCGCCTTGTGGCCGAGCAATGTACGAAAGACATTAATTTTCCTTGAAAGCAGTTGTGCTATCCTTTGTAATGCAAAACAGAGTCACTTATAGGTAGGTGCCTGTTATGTGTAGATTTTATTCCTGCGCGGCCGTTTAATATGTTAGTATTGAGAGTTGGCCAGTCGTCGGCTTCTGCCTCCATGTAGGAACTATGGGGGTGTTCAGGATACACCTGAACACTCTTTATCCCATTCTTAGGTCCATGAAGGAGGTATTCAGCACAGCGAACCAGACAATCGGACTATAGGGCTTTATTACTCTCACTTAGCCATAGGAATTCGAGTATGGGCGGTGCAACCCCTGGTGTTCGGAAGACAGCACGGGGGGCTCTAATAGCGCCTGATCAGTGGATCGATCCTTCACACGCTGCATTTATTATGGCATTATGCAGAATAAATCCTTAAAGATTTTACAACCTCTCGAACAGCTGACCAGCTCTCGCCTTATCATGACAGTCGGTTTTCGGCTTTCTCTACCGAGGTGTTCGTCCGGCAGAACCGGGACACAATCGCAGTAGTTCTCCCAACGCTACCTTAGCCGATATTGCGGAATGTAAGGTACCAAAACATGGGAGCCGGGCAAACCCAACCAATGACCCAAGACATGATTCGGAGCTGATGCATATAATGCTATAAGTTCGGGGTGCCGAACGACCGACAAGGTGTTCGGACTTTAGTCGCCGTAGTACGGGTGCAAGGAAGCCCCTGACGTTCAAAGGCATAACCCGATGTTCGGATGCCGTTATGACAAAACGTCGTTGAGAAAAAGCAGATAAGCGTCAAATGACTCTACATGCTGTATTTAAGTAATACGTCTATGCGTATGAGTATGGTGCATGTTATAAAAGAGAGGCATGACGGCAGAACCTGTTGGGGCCAGGCGGTGGTTGGCTGTGCGCGAGTCCGGAGGAATATCCGGATTGTGTTCAGGTGGGGTGGAGATCCCCCATGTGTGCGTCCGAGTTGATTGCAAGTCGCCGGTCCAGTTATGCGCGAGGGCGAACCTACAAATAATGCTTAAGAGGCGTGTGTGAGCGGTGGCTGAGCCGTGGATGTGACCCGTCCGGCTTATGCTGAAGGATCTATATGAGCTATGATTAGGTTGGGTATCATGAAGTAGTTCGGACTCCCTTGTCGGTATTCGGGAGTTCGGCTGTCGAATCTAAGTTCGATTGAAAAAACCATGACTCGCTGCTTCAGTGAATAAAGTAGCTGAATATTCTTCGGCGCCGAGGCGAAGCTCGGTCTTGACCGCAATTGTGACTTCATCACGTGGGTCTTGGGTGATAATGCGTTGAGTCATAGTGTATCCTGGCGGTGCTGAATAGCTACTGCCTAGAGGTGTAAGACCGAAAGTTGGTATGACATTTTTTGGCTATCCGGAGACCATCTTCGGGGTGGCGGGGCCTAGGTGGCCTTCACACCTATTTGTGACACTCTAAAATTAGTTTTTTGGTGGGTCTGATCCTCGAGTGATCGGTCCCTAGACTTGATAATCTAGGCTTTTTGTCCTAGGACTTCTTCATGCTCTCGCCGGCCTGCCGATTTGTTTAAAGACCCAGCATTCTCTATTGGTATGATTGGCTGCCGCTCCTGGGGTACCATGAATTTGACATGGGCGGTCAAGTATACGGTTCAAGCTATAGGGGCCCGAATTAAGATGTTGAAGTCTCTTCTCCCGCTCAACGGGTGGAGGATTACGGGCTCCTGTGTTGATCGCCGTTCCCTGGGCGCCATTTTTTTGCCTTGGGACGCTTATATTTGTTGCACCGAGGTTTGTAGACCCTGTTTTTGTCTGCTGATGCGTCTGAGGTGCTTGCTATGTTGTTGTGTGGTATGTAATGCTGGTCTTGTGCGCAGCCCCTTGCCACAGTGTGCTGTCGGCGGGGTGTAGGCCTGCGTTTGATTTTTAGTGCCGCCTCCTCGAATTGAGGTAGTAGCCTGCGCCTTGGGTAGTATTTTGTTCGGCATTCGAGTCCGTATTCTTGGGCTGCCCGAGCCTTAGTCCGTTTGTGTGTGGGCAGATTTTTATCATCTTGAGGCTGCTGATGTTTCTTTTTCAGGCTTCTTGTAGTGGCTATAAGCCGGCGCTTGAAGCGCTCCTGCTTTATGGGATCCTCTGGTGCACCGAATTTGTCGTCACCGAGGCTCACCTCGTCTTCGGAGGGAGGCATATAGTTATCGTCCTCCAAGTATCCATCTGTCGCCTGTTCGTCTGGGCTAGCCTGCCTGTGTTCCTATTCGGCTTGCTCGAAGGTGGATTGATCAGGAGCGTATTCCTCTTCGGCACCAGTTGGATTTTCTTCTCTAGTGCTAGTGTTGTTGTGGCGGGGCTTGGAGCGGCGCCGATGACGCCCATGTTTTGATTTTTCCCCGAGGGGTTCTCTCCCGTTGCCTCATTGCCGTTGGTTTCCTTGGGAGTCTCCACCATATATATATCATATGAAGAGGTGACAGGCCAGCGCCCTGTGGGCAGTGGTTCCTGTTCTTCTCCCGCATCGTCGTCTATACCGTTGATGTCTTCGGAACCGAAGTTAAGCACGTCGGTCAAGTTGTCGACCATGGCTATTAAGTGGGTGGTGGGCGGGTAACGAATTTCTTCATCGCCAGCTTCCCACTCGAGTCGGGCATAGTTCGGCTAGGAGTCTCCTGACAGAAAGAGAGACTTTAATGAATCTATCACGTCTCCGAAGGGTGAGTGCTGAAAGATATCTACGGCGGTGAATTCCATAACTGGATCCTAGTTAGATTTGATGGGCACGGATGCGCGCGGTCCAGAACACATGACCAGAGATGAGTCCGGGGGTTCGGAGACACAGATCCCTTTAGAAGAGGAGTCTGTGTCGGCTCCAACACCGATGAGTGTGCGGCCTTTGGGGCGGGGTCCATCCACCCGTCCTCGGAAGGCACGACCTGCTCTAGAACAAAGTCCTGAGCTGTACCAGGTGCGATGTTCCGAATACTGCCCGACTGCAGATCTAGGTCATGCACTCGTGATTGTTCGGCGCTCCTGACACGGGCCCGAATCCGTCGAAGATCAAGTCTCCGCGGATGTCGGCAGTGTAGTTTAGGTTTCCAAACCTGACCTGATGGCCAGGGGCGTAGCTATCGATCTGCTCTAGATGGCCAAGCGAGTTGGCCCGCGGTGCGAAGCCGCCGAACATGAAGATATGTCCGGGGAGAAAAGTCTCACCCAGGAAGCCGTTGTTGAAGGTTGGAGTAGCCATCAAGCCTTATAGTGATGACACAGAGGAACTCTCAATGGAAGCACCAATGTAGGTGTCAAAACCGGCGGATCTCGGTAGGGGGTCCCGAACTGTGCGTCTAAGGCTAATGGTAACAGGAGGCTGGGGACACGATGTTTACCCAGGTTTGAGCCCTCTCGATGGAGGTAATACCCTACCTCCTGCTTGAGTGATCTTGATGATATGAGTATTACAAGAGTTGAACTACCATGAGATCAGAGAGGCTAAATCCTAGAAGCTAGCCTATGGTATGATTGTTATTGTGTCCTATGGACTAAACCCTCCGGTTTATATAGACACCGTAGGGGGCTAGGGTTACACAGAGTCGGTTTATAGAGGAGGAGATCTACATCCGAATCGCCAAGCTTGCCTTTCACGCCAAGGAGAGTCCCATCCGGACATGGGACGAAGTCTTCAATCTTGTATCTTCACAGTCCAACAGTCCGGCCAAAGTACATAGTTCGACTGTCCGGATACCCCCTTATCTAGGACTCCCTCACCTGTATTTACAAGAAAGTGAGTGGGAGCTCTGTAGCATTTCTGATATTATATGTAGATGACATATTGTTGATTGGAAATGATATAGAATTTCGAGACAACATAAAAGGATACTTGAATAAAAGTTTTTCAATGAAAGACCTCGGTGAAGCTGCTTATATATTAGGCATCAAGATCTATAGAGATAGATCAAGACGCTTAATTGGACTTTCACAAAGCACATGCCTTGATAAAGTTTTGAAAAAGTTCAAAATGGATCAAGCAAAGAAAGGGTTCTTGCCTGTATTACAAGGTGTGAAGTTGAGTCAGACTCAATGCCCGACCACAGCAGAAGATAGAGAGAAAATTAAAGATGTTCCCTATGATTCAGCCATAGGCTCTATCATGTATGCAATGCTGTGTACCAGACCTGATGTATGCTTAGAAATAAGTTTAGCAGGAAGGTACCAAAGTAATCCAGGAGTGGATCATTGGACAGCGGTCAAGAACATCCTGAAATCCCTGAAAAGGACTAAGGATATATTTCTTGTTTATGGAGGTGACAAACAGCTAGTCATAAATGGTTACATCGATGCAAGCTTTGACACTGATCCGGACGATTCTAAATCGCAAACCGGATACGTGTTTATATTGAACGGTGGAGCTGTCAGTTGGTGCAGTTCTAAACAAAGCGTCGTGGCAGGATCTACATGTGAAGCGGAGTACATAGCTGCTTCGGAAGCAGCAAATGAAGGAGTCTGGATGAAGGAGTTCATATCCGATCTAGGTGTCATCCCTAGTGCATCGGGTCCAATGAAAATCTTTTGTGACAATACTGGTGCAATTGCCTTGGCAAAGGAATCCAGATTTCACAAGAGAACCAAGCACATCGAGACACTTCAATTCCATCCGGGACCAAGTCCAGGTGGGAGATATAGAGATTTGCAAGATACACACGGATCTGAATGTTGCAGACCCATTGACTAAGCCTCTTCCACGAGCAAAACATGATCAGCACCAAGACTCCATGGGTGTTAGAATCATTACTGTGTAATCTAGATTATTGACTCTAGTGCAAGTGGGAGACTGAAGGAAATATGCCCTAGAGGCAATAATAAAGTTATTATTTATTTCCTTATATCATGATAAATGTTTATTATTCATGCTAGAATTGTATTAACCGGAAACATGATACATGTGCAAATACATAGACAAACATAGTGTCACTAGTATGCCTCTACCTGACTAGCTCGTTGATCAAAGATGGTTGTGTTTCCTAACCATAGACATGAGTTGTCATTTGATTAACGGGATCACATCATTAGGAGAATGATGTGATTGACTTGACCCATTCCGTTAGCTTAGCACCTGATCATTTAGTATGTTGCTATTGCTTTCTTCATGACTTATACATGTTCCTATGACTATGAGATTATGCAACTCCCGTTTATCAGAGGAACACTTTGTGTGCTATCAAATGTCACAACGTAACTGGGTGATTATAAAGGAGCTCTACAGGTGTCTCCGAAGGTACATGTTGAGTTGGCGTATTTCGAGATTAGGATTTGTCACTCTGATTGTCGGAGAGGTATCTCTAGGCCCTCTCGGTAATGCACGTCACTATAAGCCTTGCAAGCAATGTAGCTAATGAGTTAGTTACGATATGATGCATTACGTAACGAGTAAAGAGACTTGCCGGTAACGAGATTGAACTAGGTATTAAGATACCGACGATCGAATCTCGGGCAAGTAACATACCGATGACAAAGGGAACAACGTATGTTGTTATGCGGTTTGACCGATAAAGATCTTCGTAGAATATGTAGGAGCCAATATGAGCATCCAGGTTCCGCTATTGGTTATTGACCGAAGACGTGTCTCGGTCATCTCTACATAGTTCTCGAACTCTTAGGGTCCGCACGCTTAAAGTTCGATGATGGTTATATTATGAGTTTATGTGTTTTGATGTACCAAAGATAGTTCGAAGTCCCGGATGTGATCACGGACATGACAAGGAGTCTTGAAATGGTAGAGACATGAAGATTTGATATATTGGACGACTATATTTGGACACCGGAATGGTTCGGGGGGTTATCGGATATATTCTGGAGTACCGGGGGGGGTTACCGGAACCCCCCCTGGAGGTTATTGGGCCTCATGGGCCCAAGTGGTGGAAGAGGAGAGGTGGCCAAGGGGCAGCCGTGCGCCCCTCCCCCCAAGTCCGAATTGGACAAGGAGGGGGGCGGCGCCCCCCCTTTTCCTTTCCCCCTCTCTCTTCTTCCCTCTCTTCTCCTACTCCAACATGGAAGGGGGCGCGCCTAGGGTGGCTGGGGCCCTCCCCCTCCTCCACTCCTTTATATACTAGGAGGGAGGCACCCCTTTGAGGGACAACAATTGATCCCTTGGATTTCTTAGCCGTGTGCGGTGCCCCCCTCCACCATAATCCACCTCGATAATATCGTAGCGGTGCTTAGGCGAAGCCTTGCATCGATAGAACATCATCATCGTCACCACACCGTCGTGCTGATGGAACTCTCCCTCAAAGCTCGGCTAGATCGGAGTTCGAGGGACGTCATCGAGCTGAACATGTGCTGAACTCGGAGGTGTCGTACGTTCGGTACTTGGATCGGTTGGATCGTGAAGACGTACGACTACATCAACCGTGTTGTGCTAACGCTTCCGCTTTCAGTCCACGAGGGTACGTGGACAACACTCTACCCTCTTGTTGCTATGCATCACCATGATCTTGCGAGTGCGTAGGAATATTTTGAAATTACTACGTTCCCCAACACGTATATCCATGGACTCACATTAGTCATAAAGAACTCATATACTTATTGCAAAAATCTACTTAGCCCTCGAAGCAAAGTACTACTATGCATGCCCCTAGAGGGATAGATTGGTAGGAAAAGACCATCGCTCGTCCTCGACTGCCACTCATAAGGAAGACAATCAAAAGAGTACTTCATGCAACAAATTTGTCACACAACTTTTACCATACGTGCATGCTACGGGACTTGCTAACTTCAACACATGTATTTCTCAATTTCATAATTACCCACTAGCATGATTCTAACATTACTACCTTTATATCTCAAAACAATTATCAAGCATCAAATTGATCCTAGTGTTTAATTTACTTTCTATAATAGTTTTTATTATACCCAACTTGGATGCCTACCATTCTAGGACCAATTTAATAACCATAGCAAATACCATGTTGTTCTAAAAGACTCTCAAAATAATATAAGTGAAGCATGAGAGCTCAACAATTTCTTCAAAATTAAGCCACTGTCGTGCTCTAAAAAATATAAGTGAAGCACTAGAGAAAAAATTATCTAGCTCAAAAGATATAAGTGAAGCACATAGAGTAAAAATTATCTAGCTCAAAAGATATAAGTGAAGCACATAGAGTATTCTAATAAATTTCAATCAAGTGGGCTTCTCCCCAAAAGGTGTGTACATCAAGGATGATTGTGGTAAACTAAAAAGCAAAGACTAATATCATACAAGACGCTCCAAGCAAAACACATATCATGTGGCGAATAAAAATATAGCTCCAAGTAAAGTTACCAATGAACGAAGACGAAAGAGGGGATGCCTTCCCGGGGCATCCCCAAGCTTAGGCTTTTGGCTATTATTGAATATCTTGGGGTGC
This sequence comes from Triticum dicoccoides, assembly GCF_002162155.2. Taxonomy (NCBI): domain Eukaryota; kingdom Viridiplantae; phylum Streptophyta; class Magnoliopsida; order Poales; family Poaceae; genus Triticum; species Triticum dicoccoides. The sequence continues at coordinate 518,326,781 of NC_041393.1, read as the reverse complement.
CATGTGCATCCCCAAGCTTAGGCTCTTGTCACTCCTTATTCCATAGTCCATCAAATCTTTACCCAAAACTTGAAAACTTCACAACACAAAACTCAACAGGAAATCTCATAAGCTCCGTTAGTGCAAGAAAGAAAAACCACCACATAAGGTACTGTAATGAACTCATTATTTATTTATATTGGTGTTAAACCTACTGTATTCCAAGTTCTCTATGGTTTATACCCTTACATACTAGTCATAGATGCATCAAAATAAGCAAACAACACATGAAAGGCAGAATCTGTCAAAAACAGAACAGTCTGTAGCAATCTGTAACTTTCAGTTACTTCTGGAACTCCAAAAGTCCTACCAAAATAGTAAGTCCTAGGCAATTTGTCTGTTGATCTACAGCAAAAATAATCAACGCAAAAGCACGTTTTTGTGATATATTGATTTTTTTCTCGTGAATGCAAAGTTTCTGTTTTTCAGCAAAACCAAATTAACTCATACCATAGGTTATCCTATAGGTTCTACTTGGCACAAACACTAAATAAAACATGAAAACACATCTAAACAGAAATTAGATGCAAAATTTATTCATAAACAGGAACAAAAACAAAGAACACAAAGAAAATTGGGTTGCCTCCCAACTAGCGCTATCGTTTAACGCCCCTAGCTAGGCATAAAGCGAGGATAGATCTAAGTAGTGCCATAATAATAAGATAGATCACGAAAACTCATCTCATATTCTTTACGTTCAGCAGCAAGTTTTCTTTGAGGCAAGCAAAAGTAATCAAAAGGGCTAAATTTAATGGGACAAAAGTCCCCAAGATCAATCGCAGGAGGTACGGGTTCCTCCTTTGGCCCTTCATATTGCACAACTAATACATCATTATAAGCATTCTTTTGGCAGAACTTCATGAGCCTATACCCAAGAGAGTATCCTAGCTCATTGTTTTGAATAGCAAAATCATTATTAAATTCAGAAATTCTATCAACTAGGACATTGGTAGGAACCTTTTTTCTAAGGTTTTCGTTAAAAGCAACATAGTCCAAAGATTGAAAACCCCTAATTTCCTCTTGATCAAAGAGGATCGCTTCTATGGGAGGACGGCCGGCGTCCACCCTATAGTGCGCAAAGATTTCTTTGGCCTCTTTTATTATAAATCTAAACTCATGTGCCAAAAAAATAGTAGCGGCGCGCTTAATAGAAGAGTGCTCAATATTAGAAAATTCCAGAAAAATTCTTTGTATGCAAGGATGCATATGCATAAATTGTCTTTCAAGCTCAACTACAAGCATGTCAATAGCATCCGTAAGACTACCAGTTCTATGAAGAATAGAACCACCCATAGAAGGTAAAGCACCGACACAAGTAAAGAAATCTTGAATAACCCCTTTTCCAATAATACTACCACTACCGATAAAATTATTTTAATATGCAAGATAGGGGGTTCTTCAGAAGGAGCGTCAGAATTCTCCATGCTATCATTATCGTCCATATTGACGACAGTTTCCCCAATTTCAGACATAATGGCGAACAAAAGCAAGGAGGAAGAAAAGGGAAAGAGAGAGAGAGGAGAAGATTGGTAAAGAGAGGGCGAATAAAACGGCAAGGGTGAAGTGGGTGTAACACCCACGATGCGGCTATATCTCCCACGTGTCGAAGCACGACTTAGAGGCATAACCGCATTGTGGTTTTGTCGCAAGAAGGGTCATCTTCACACAATCCCATGTAATGAACAAGAATGGGATAAAGAGTTGGCTTACAATCGCCACTTCACACAATGAATCATATAATAAGTCATACATCATTCAGAGTACACACATATAGTCCGACTACGGACGAAGCCAAAAGAAAAGAAGATAACCCAACTGCTAGATCCCCGATCGTCCCAACTGGGCTCCACTACTGATCATCAAGAAACAAAACATAGCAACGACCAAGGTCTTCGTTGAGCTCCCATCTGAGCTCGGTTGCATCACCTGCACTGGTATCATCGGCACCCGCAACTGTTGTGATAGTATCTGGTGAGTCATGAGGACTCAGCAATCTCAAGACCCGCGAGATCAAGACTATTTAAGCTTATGGGTAGGAAGGGGTAAAGTGGTGAGGTTGCAGCAGCGACTAAGCATATATGGTGGCTGACATACGCAAATAAGAGCGAGAAGAGAGCAAACGGAACGGTCGTGAAGCTAGCAATGATCAAGAAGTGATCCTGAACTCCTACTTACGTGAAACATAACCCAAAACCGTGTTCACTTCCCGAACTCCGACGAAAAGAGACCATCACGGCTACACACGCGGTTGATGCGTTTTAATTCGTATCTGGTGTCAAGTTATCTACAACCGGACATTAACAAATTCCCATCTGCCTCATAACCGCGGGCACGGCTTTCGAAAGATTATACCCTGCAGGGGTGTCCCAACTTAGCCCATCACAAGCTCTCACGGTCAACGAAGGATATACCTTCTCCCGGGAAGACCCGATCAGCCTCGGAATCCCAGTTCGCAAGACATTTCGACAATGGTAAAACAAGACCAGCAAAGCCGCCCGCTGTGCCGACAAATCCCGATAGGAGCTGCACATATCTCGTTCTCAGGGCACACCGGATTGTCCAAACTTCCGGTAGGCCAGCCCAGAGTTGCCCCTGGTGGCCACCGGCGGCTGACAGGTTGGACCAACACTCACG
>NC_041393.1:518316906-518323821 GCF_002162155.2 Triticum dicoccoides | reverse complement strand
AGTCTGCAGAACCCAAGGGAAAAAGGCTTAGGTAGGCAAATGGTAAAACCAAGGTTGGGCCTTGCTGGAGGAGTTTTATTCAAAACGAACTATCAAGGGGGTCCCATAAATCACCCAACCGCGTAAGGAACGCAAAATCCGGGAACATAACACCGGTATAACGGAAACTAGGGCGGCAAGAGTGGAACAAAACACCAGGCATAAGGCCGAGTCTTCCACCCTTTACCAAGTATATAGATGCATTAATTAAATAAGAGATATTGTGATATCCCAACATAATCCTCATCGTGGAGCAATCTTCAACTTCACCTGCAACTAACAATGCTATAAGAGGGGCTGAGCAAAGCGGTAACATAGCCAAGCAATGGTTTGCTAGGAAGGGTGAAAAAGTTAGAGGCTGACATGGAAATTTGGGAGGCATGGTAAACAAGTGATAGGTAGCGCAGCATAGCGATAGAACGGAGCAACTAGCAAGCAAAGATAGAAGTGATATCGAGGGTAATGGTCATCTTGCCTGAGATCCCGCAAGGAAGAAGAACGAGTCCATGAAGAATACAAACAGACGTAGTCGAACGAATCCTCACAACTCCGGAACGAAACCGAAGCTAACGAGAGAAGCAAACCGGAAAGAAGCATACAACATGGTAAACAACCATCACATAATCATGGCATGATGCACAATCAAGTATGATGCATGTCCGGTTTAATGAGGCATGGCATGGCAAAGTGCAACAAACAATACTACAAATTAAGTGGAGCTCAATATGCAACGAGTTGCATATTAACGGAACACCACATCAATAATTTAGTTCTCTCTTGTTTAGGAACACAACAATATTAAATGTTGTTAAGCATGTCAAGAGGTGAAGCATAAATAAACTAACTATTTAGGCAAGTTTAAATGAGGCCGGAAATAACAAACAACAATTCCGGAAAATCCCCATATGTCATTAGCAATTTAGTGCAAACACAATTTTAAACATTTAAATGTTGTTATCATGATGCGGATGACATATAAAAGTTTATGCAATTTTTATGAAAATGTTTACATGAGCATGTTACGAGGCATTTGGTCATCATGGCGGAACGAAAGGGGTGCCACGGCAACGACAACGGAAATGGTGCCACGGCAACATTCCGGTCCCGATAACTCATGGAGGTACCGGTGCAAAAGGAAGTGTGACGTGAGCGAGTCATGCAAGATGGTGGGGTGATCCCGGCTACCGGGTTCCCACGGGACGGCGGCATGGCAAACGAGGAAGGAACGTGTAAGGACCTCTCTCGAACATGGTGCAAACACGAGCATCTCATACAACACACAAACATTCATTCATGGGCGGTCGTCTCGGGGTTATACCTTCGAAGCATGCGTTTTCGGAGCGGTTCGAGTCGTCGAGGGAAGTAGTCGTTCACGGGTCGTAGGGGAAGTAGTCGTTCACGTTTCGTAGTTGTACACACTCCGTAGATGTTCGGGGTCACGTCAAGGAACTTGACGTCCACGGGGTCTTCGAGGTTGACGGTAGTGGAAGTAGTGGTACACGGCGGTGGTGGTAGTTTTACACTTGACGGTCTTCGGTGGCAGTAGTGGAAGTAGACGTTCACGGGTCGTCGGGGGAAGTAATGGTACTCGCGGGCTTGGCGACGGTAGTTGTACACGTTTTCGTAGACGTTCAGGTCGACGGTAGTGGGTGTCGTGGTACTTGGCGATATCCGGGATGGTCTTGTGTCTTCTTGCGTAGAGATACTTAGTTGAACTTGACGAAACGGGTCTCCCAAAGACATCGTGGAACTTGGCGCTACTCCCTGCTCGGTGGTCGTTGGACTTGGCGTCAACAGCAACAGCAAGGAAGCGATGGTGGTGGTTCGAGGGTCTTGGCCGCAAAGGTGGTTGCATCCACGGGAGGCTGTTGGAGAGGAAGCAGGGGCGCGAGGAGGGCCATGGAGGGCACGGGGCAAGGTGGTGGAGGTGGTGGACGCGGGCCGGCTCGATCCGGCCAGATCCGAGGCCAGGGAGGTGATTTGGGGAGGCGGACGAGCTCCAGGACGAGCGAGATGATGGGGTCGTCAGAGCAGCGCATGGGCGACAGGGCTGCCGGAGGAGGCTCGCGTGGAGGGCGACGCTCGGCAGCGGGGCCAGCAGGAGGTGCGGCAGCAATCATAGCAACAGCTACAGCGAGGCAGCGGCGCCATGGTGGGCTTGCGGTGGAGGCAGGGAAGGAGCCGCGCGAGGGAGGAGGTCGAGGCCGGCGGCGACAGAGCTTGGCGGCGGGGACCTGAAGCATGGCTCCGACAGCTCCAAGAACAGTGAAGCCGGGTGGATCCGGTCGGCCGGTGCCGGATCCGAGCAATCGGCAACGCGAATGGAGCTCGGGGCGGAGGAGCTTGGGCGCGGGACGATGGCCTGGTGGCATTTCTGTTGCCGATCGGGACGAAGAAGGAGGTCGAGCGGGTGATGGGATCGGGCGCGATGCGGGTGTGGCGGCGGGCACGGGAACGAGAGGGAGAGATGGGGATCAAGCAGAGCTCTCCCCTGCGGCTAGGGTTAACAGTGGTTAGATGGGCTGGCTAGGCCGGCTTGGTTGGCCGGGCCTAAGAGGCCTTGCTGGACTCTCTTCTTCCTCTCTCTTTTATTTACCAAAAGCAGTAAATAGCAAAGAAAGAAAAAGGAGATAAAGAAAGGGTTGGAGAAATAATTTGAGCATGGGGGTAATTTTCCCGGACTCGCAAAAATACACTTGTTCCAAGAAAATAGAAAGAGGCATGATTAAAAGATGTAAATTCAAACTCATTTGAATTTAATTCAAATGGGTTTGAACTAGGACTTGATAAAAGGAAGGTCCAAAAATGTTCGGATTTTTGATGGAGCTCCGAAAAATGGCAAAAGAATTATTGGCAAGGTTAGAGAGCCAAAACTTGAAGAAGAAAAAGGCCAAGGGATTTAATATGCAAGTGGGTTCATGGGTGATTCCAAAACAATGGAATATTTTATAATATCTCCCTAAATATCGGGAGGGTATATTATAAAGAGAAGTCACCCTTCCCTCGATTTAAATGGATCGAAGATCCATACAATTTATTTAGATGAGTTTTGAAAATTAAATGACATGATGGCATGATGACATGATGCAATGCAAAAATAAAAGAGCAAGCAAAAAAGAAACACACGGCGAAACTCGGAATAGCTGGAAGTCTTCTGGAGCGTCGGTCTCGGGGCGTTACAGTGGGGGAGAGGAAAACGAAAGGCAAATGGAAAATAATGTAAATGCGAGGGAGATGAGTTTGTGATGGGTACTTGGTATGTCTTGACTTGAACGAAGACCTCCCCGGCAACGGCGCCAGAAATCTTTCTTGCTACGTCTTGAGCTTGCGTTGGTTTTCCTTGAAGAGGAAAGGGTGATGCAACATAGTAGCGTAAGTATTTCCCTCAGTTTTTGAGAACCAAGGTATCAATCCAGTAGGAGGCTCCTCACAAGTCCCAAGCACCTACACAAACAAACAAAGAACTCGCAACCAACGCGATAAAGGGGTTGTCAATCCCTTCATGGCCACTTGCGAAAGTGAGATCCAATAGAGATAATATGATAAGATAAATATATTTTTGATATTTTATGATATAGATTGAAAAAGTAAAGATGCAAATAAAAGTAGATTGAAATCTTATATGATAAAAGATAGACCACGGGGCCATAGGTTTCACTAGAGGCCTCTCTCAAAATAGCATAAGTATTACGGTGGGTGAACAAATTACTGTCGAGCAATTGATAGAAAAGCGAATAATTATGAGATTATCTAGGCATGATCATGTATATAGGCATCACGTCCGTGACAAATAGACCGACTCCTGCCTGCATCTACTACTATTACTCCACACATCGACCACTATCTAGCATGCATCTAGAGTATTAAGTTTATAAGAACAGAGTAACACTTTAAGAAAGATGGCATGATGTAGAGGGATAAACTCATGCAATATGATATAAACCCCATCTTTTTATCCTCGATGGCAACAATACAATACGTGCCTTGTTGCCCCTGTTGTCACTGGGAAAGGACATCGCAAGATTGAACCCAAAGCTAAGCACTTCTCCCATGGCAAGAAAGATCAATCTAGTAGGCCAAACTAAACCGATAATTCGAAGAGACTTGCAAAGATAACTCAATCATACATAAAAGAATTCAGAGGAGATTCAAATATTTCTCATAGATAAACTTGATCATAAAACCACAATTCATCGGACCTCGACAGACACACCGTAAAAAGAGTTACATCGAATAGATCTCCACAAGAGAGGGGGAGAACATGGTATTGAGATCCAAAAAGAGAGAAGAAGCCATCTAGCTAATAACTATGGACCCGAAGGTCTGTGGTAAACTACTCACAACTCATCGGAGAGACCTTGGGGTTGATGTAGAGGCCCTCCGTGGTGGATTCCCCCTCCGGCAGAACGCCGGCGATGGCTCCAAGATGGGATCTCGCGAATACAGAAGGTTATGGCGGTGGAAATTGTGTTTCGGTTGCTTCCTCGATGGTTTCAGGGTATATGGGTATATATAGGAGGAAGAAGTACATCGTTGGACGCCCAAGGGGCCCACGAGATAGGGGCGCGCCCTGTAGGGGGGGCACCTTCCACCCTCGTGGCCGCCTCGGGAGCTTCTTGACTTGCACTCCAAGTCCTCTGGATCACGTTTGTTCCAAAAATCACGCTCCTGAAGGTTTCATTCTATTTGGACTCCGTTTGATATTCCTTTTTTTTAAACACTGAAATAGGCAAAAAAACAGCAATACGTGCTGGGCCTCCGGTTAGTAGGTTAGTCCCAAAAATGATATAAAAGTGTACAGTAAAGCCCATAAACATCCAAAACAGGTAATATAATAGTATGGAACAATCAAAAATTATAGATACGTTGGAGACGTATCATGCTCTAGGCCACAAGCAATAACAGCTTCTTGCCGCCTGTTGCAGATCTCACTGATCCAGGCGAACAATATTGTTTTCGCTAGATTGATGGTCGATACCGCAGTACCCCACCAGCCACCGTCATCCCGCGGATGCCAGAATCAGAGGCCACTCAGCCTTGCACCAAAGCTCGAGAGAAGACCATCATGACCGCCGCCTGCCTGTCGGCGGCACAGTCGATGGCCCATGGCTGCTGCAGATTGACTTGGTTGCTTGGTACACCCACATCTCGCTGAACTTGACGTCGTCAGGGAAATTCGAGGCAGCCGCCCAAGCATGAACCGGTGTTGCCGCTGCAATGTCCGCCTTCAGAGCATCTGGTCACCTCACACACATCATCAAAACGCCATGGGAACGGAACGTCGCCGCCACCGTCGGCCGCCCAGGCAAGCCCTGCGGTGCCGACCGGCGGCGACGAAGGCAGGGCGCACGCGAAGGCTTGCCTGGGAAAAGTGGATCGGGGTAGCCGCCCGTGTCGCGCTAGTCGCACGATGCGGGGGCAGTTTCCATGTTCTGATAAAAATGTTCGGCGTTTAGATGATTCAAATACGGGAATACCCTTTTTTCAACACAATACACATGCAAGCACTCATATACACGCGCACACACTACCCCTATGAGCACCTCCGAAAGACTGAGCCGACATATCATCTTGGAATTTACGAAGTCATCGTAGTCACCTCGTCGTCGACGAAAACGTCTCCTCCCACTGAATGCGCATCGCCGGAAATCCTGAAATAAATCCAGAATAAATGTGAGCACCAGGACTTGAACCCTGATAGACTGGGATACCACTGTCCCTCTAACCACCCAACCACAAGTTGGTTCGTAATACGGGAATACCTTTTTTTAACACAGTACAAACGCAAGCGCTCGTATACACGCGCATACACTCATCCCTATGAATGCACACACGCACACCCTATCACTATGAGCACCTTCGAAAGACTGAGCCGGCATTATCATCTTGGAATTTACGAAGTCAACGTAGTCACCTCGTCGTCGACGGAAACGTCTCCTCCCACTGAATGCGCATCGCCAGAAATTCTAGAATAAATCCAGAAATAATGTGAGCACCATGACTTGAACCCTGATGGGCTGGAATACTACAGTCCCTCTAACCATCCAACCACAGATTGGTTCGCAATACAGAAATACCCTTAAATGGTTAGTAACTACCCTTCACCTTAAGACCTCCTCCAATGCACTAATGCTAAGATGAGGTGCTAAGCACATTAAAGAGCTATAAGCAACTAAAGTCCACAATGCAAAGGTGCTTAACTTGTCGTAGCTAATTATCCTTTATTTAATGATTCAGCAACTAAAGTTATCCCTGCATTGGTGAGCTTCTTTCATTTAAGTGTTTTCTCTATGTTCCCGCGCTTGACATTGTTTCTTTCTGGGGTCACCACACCTATCTTTCTCCTCTTAATTACCTTGCCACGTCATATTTCTTGCCTACATGACAGCCTTAGCACATGTATAAGGCCAACTCCACCGCACGACCCCAAATCGTCCAGGTCTGTCCGTTTGAGGTAAAACGAACAAATCAGACGTCCTAACGCGCGATCCTATCCTAAAAAAACGTCCGTTTCTGGTCCGTCCCGACCCATCCTCGGAGCAAAGTTGGTCTGGGTTTGGGTCTGAAACGGACACGGGCGGACGAATCTTGCGTTCTCCACGTCCGGGCAGTGTCCTCTGCATGTGAGGCCTGACCCACCTGTCATCCTCTCTCTCCTCTGGCCCACCATGCCCACCCACCACCTCTCTCCACCTTTTTTCCTCTCTCTCCTCTGCACCACGCACACTACCCATGCCGATGCCGGGGCGAGGCCAGGGCGAGGCCGGGGCGGGGGAGGCCGGGACGGCTGCCGGCGCGGCCGGTGGCGCTGTGCCGGGGCGAGGCCGGGGCGGGCGAGGCCAGGGCGAGGCCGGGGCGGCCGCCGGCGCGGGCGAG
>NC_041393.1:518306181-518316664 GCF_002162155.2 Triticum dicoccoides | reverse complement strand
GGGACGGGCGAGGCCAGGGCGAGGCCGGGGCGAGCGAGGCCAGGGCGGCTGCCGGCGCGGCCTGGGCGAGGCGCGGCCGGCGGCGCCGGGGCCGGGGCGAGGCCGGGGCGGCTGCCGGCGCGGCCTGGGCGAGGCGCGGCCGGTGGCGCCAGGGCCGGGGCGAGGCCGGGGCGGCACCGGCGGCGGCGCGGCGCAGGAGGGAGCCATGGCCGGCGCCGGGGCGCGGCGCAGGCGCTCTACGCCATGTCGCTCTGGTTCTCCCCGCGGGCGCGGCAGGACGGGGAAGGCTGCAGACGTTTTTTGGGATTGGCAGCCGCGGTGGGCGCCTCGAACTAAACCCGGACACGCATGTCCGTTTTCGCACCTATTATCACCCCAAACGGACGAAATCCGGACAAAGCGGACGTTCGTTTGGGGTCTTGCGGTGAAGTTGGCCTAAGGTGGAGCATTGGGAGGGGCCTAACTGCCACTGACAGTCTGACACGCGCCAAATGCCACACGGCCATACGGCAAGCGACACGCAGTCCAGGCCAGGTCGAGCAGAGCTTTGCCCACGCGGGTCCGCGAAGCCTGGAGACGCCCGTGGCCGTGGTCAGTGGTCACGGGCCGAGCTGCCGTGCGCGGGCGCGGCGCTGCTCCGCCGCTTGTTCGGCTGGGCGCATCGGCGGGCGCATGTGATCCCGGTCAATCGAACCCGCAGCCTTTCTTATCCACCAACCTATCTCCCTTCATCTGTCACTGCCGGAGACCGAGACGGACACCGCCCGGCCCGGAAAGACACCGAGCTTTCGCGGCCGTGAGACATGACCATATCTCCCGGGAAGATTCAAAATCCAGGGAAGGAAAAAAATGAAGAATCTGTCCGGAAAATTGAAGGCCACCAGTGGTAGTAGGTCGTATCTGGGGCACCAGTTGGAGGGTGGATCAACCTGAACCTTGTGTTCCGTTCCTTGCGCAACCACGACAGCAACGCCCGACCACAGCCGCTGATATGACGACATCCCAAAGAATCAAATCCCTCAACACAAAATTGGCGGGCAAAATCGCTTTGTCTTTGAGCTGCTCGCCGAGAGGGGCATGTCAGATCAAGCATGGAGCCCCAGATGAATGTGTACTCCCTCTGTTTCTAAATATAAATCTTGTTAGAGATTTAACTAACGAGTACATATGGATGTATATAGACATAATTTAGAGTGTAGATTAATTCATTTTGCTCCGTATGTAGTCCAAGGTGGAATCTCTAAAAGGACTTATATTTAGGAACGGAGGGAGTATATTTTAAAGAGAAAATGTTGCAGAAGGACCTGGGTGCGTTTGGTTGCAAGGGCGGTCATGAATGGGTTGGGATCGTTCAGAAAATAGACATGTTTTGTTATAAAGCACATGAATGGTTCGAGCCAAAAAAAAAGAATATGCCATGAAGATGCTGAACCGTTTCACCCAACCAAATCGGTCGAATCAAATGGCCACCCTTTGCATGCATGACTATGTGAGCATGACTGGTGGTCCCGTCTTAAATAATTAGCTCACCACTTATATTCAGCCAAACACATGAATTGAATGGTTCAATCCCAAAAAAATTGAACGGTCCCAACCCATTCATACGACATCTTCAACCAAACGCATCCTAGATCAATTGGCAACGATCCATTGTTCTTGGATCAATTGGCTACTTACCCGGGTATAAATAGTACGCACTCGTACGACAGCGGGTAGAACAATTAACGACACGCACCACACAGATCGCTCGCCTGCAGCGTACGGGATGCTCACTAATTACAAAAATCTCCCAATCAGCGACGACGCTAATGAACAAGAAATGCGAAAGGCACTGGCAGCTTCGGACGGACTAAGACGGGGATGGAATGGATGTAGTAAGGATTAAACGGCGAGGTTAATTGACGCCGGTTGCTTAGTAGGAGCAGGCGGTCCTGAGCATGGAGCGGCCGCGGAGCATTCCGCGGTACAGCGCCTCCCGATTCGCCGGCATCGCGGCGCCCCTGCAGGACGGCTCGGGCGCCGCCTCCTCCTCCGGCGCCGAGCGGGCTGGGCCGTGGTCAACGACGTCGGCGGCGAAGCGCACCCGCTTCATGCTCCCGCGCCGCGCCTTCTCTCGCTTCCGCTTCTCTGCACGCACAAAGAAAGAAAGAAACAGGGGACATAACCACGTAAGAACAAAGAACTGCGCAGTGCGGGTGCGGATGAATGAAGTAACGAACGGCAGGGCTGTGGAGGTGCTGCACCACTCACCGGAGGAGGAGAGGCAGGGGCGGAGCCGAGCAGGAGACGGGGACGTGGCGGCAGCGTCGGAGGAGACGAGGTGGTGGTCCGTCTGCTTGGCGCGGCAGAGCGAGAAGAGGACGAGGGTGCCGGAGAGCGCCATGGCGGTGGCGGCGAGGGCGAGGCCGGCGTGGGAGCCGCCCAGCGCGGAGCCCGCCCCCGCCGAGGACGAAGACGACGACGACATGGCACAGTGCGGCGCAGATCACAGGCTCCCGTGGGAGGCCGCGGTGGGGAGGCGGAGAGCAGAGGACCGACGACGGCGACTATCGTGGCTCGAGGTTGTTGAGTCCTGAGGGAGGGAGGGGTGGACCGTGCAGTGCTCGTAGGCGCGCACGCTGCTCCGGCTACAATATAGCGTGCGCGGCGGCTGTGAGAAGAGCGACCTTGGTGGCCGTTGGGTCGGGTCGCGGTGGTCACGTTTGTTTTGTTTAGTTGGACAGGTTGGTTTATCGACTGGCAGAAGTTACCTGGAAAGATGTTGGCGATGGGCCTGGAATCATTGGTGTGGGGGGCGAATGGTCATTTCGTAGTTGCTGTGACATTACAAAATGGGATAAGTATATTTTTCGTCCCTCAACTATATCGAAAGCATAGAAATCGTCCCTCAACTTCAAAACCAGCAAAGCTTAGTCCCTCAACTTCTTAAACCGGATAACTTTAGTCCCTGATACTGCTTTGGGTGGTTTTACGGTTGACGTGGCATGGTTTGACTGATTCGGATGGTTTCGTGTTCGTCGACGAAGTGGAGGCTGCCGGTCACATAACGCTGGAAACCATGTACGCCAGCTTCGGTCTGCTACTACTCCGGCCAAGCTCCCTTTGACTACATCGAGCTGCCATGCCCAGCTGGCTGTAGCGGTCGCACCACCATTACCACCCCAAGTGTACCTGTGTCCGTGTTTGCTGGAGCTGCACTTTGCCTGGTTGCCGCATCTACCGAGCTCGCGTCGTGCTGCTCGGACAACCATCGAACGCGATATTCACTCAGTCACCGCCATCGCCGTCATGCCTGTTGTACTGCTGCTGCAGCCCCAGCGTCAGCAACACGCCGCCTGCGCCGTCGCCCAAGGCCTGCCCGTCGTATATGTGGAAGTCGAGGTGCGGTGGTGGTCCATGATGCCGATGCTCTCCATCCGTGCCGGGGTGCCGAAGACTTTGACAAGAAGGCGAGCGAGCTGGCGTCATGCACATGCAGCTGCGCCCATGTCGGCTTCCGGTCATCCGCCCCAGCATGCTCGCCCGTCGTCTACAACAATACAATCACCTTGGCATGGCTACCAGCCGCCCGTGCTCATTGGACACAACATGTAGATTGTAGATCATGTGAGTTATTTGACGAAATGCACGCACATAGGGCGGTAGCTAGGCTAGGAGACCACGACTCTCATGGCCGGGACGCAGGTGACGCACCACGACATGTTGTTTGCAGGTAGAGTACATGCATGGTGCTGGCATTTTCGCCATGGACGTGGTAAGGACTCAAGGGTGGCAGCCCATACGGATGGCACCTTCGTCGGCGTCGAAGGCAGCAGGGAGCCGAGCAACGCCAAGTCACCTTGGTGGCGCAGCAGGAGAAGCACGTCGCCGGCCTATCACGCGGCCATGTGCATGCTGCAGCAACCGGTGGACTGCGCGGTATTAACGAAACCATCCGAAACAGTCAAAACCATGCATCTCATCAGTAAAAACATCTAAAGCGGTATCAGGGACTAAAATTATCCAGTTTGAAAAGTTAAGGGACTACGTTTTACTGGTTTTGAAGTTAAGGGACCATTTCTATACTTTAGATATAGTTGAGGGACGGAAAATATACTTATCCCTTACAAAATTGTTACCGCCACAAAATTAAAGCCTGCTTCCGGCGAAGAAAGGCCTGATGCTCGTGATCATCGCCGTCTGATATCTGCTCACGCACGGACGGACATGGACTGTACCCAATTCTGTGAAGTGTCCACAACTGGACCAAAAGGTTCCTAACATTCATGAACTGCTCGACTCGATCGAGCTCACTGGATGCTTGTAAGGGTAGAGAGAAGACCAGAAGCCACACGCCTCAGAACTCTCCACACGATTAATCTATGCACCTCATCAAGCGCGCGACACCGTCGGCCGGGTCCGTCCGGCGCATGCAGCAGCCCCCACCCCGCCGGGGCCCGCCCCACCCCACCTATCCCGATCCTATCCAACGGCAGAATCCGCGCGCATATTCCTCTCCGATCCACGGCAATGGCCTGAGCCTAACCACCCAGCCTCATCCGACAATTAGTGAGTATATCCATTCAATCAATCCGGTCCTTGATTCCGGCCCGGCCCTTGTTGCTGCCGGAGAGCGCTGTCGCGTGCGGTGGCTCTGCGTTGCTTCCAGGGAGCGCAACTTGTGCCTTGTGCGTACGTACGTACGTCGACGGGGACGCCACGCAAAAGAGCCCGCGCTTTGGAGCTAACGAGAATCAACGAGGGGCCTGTTAAGAATGCGCTAGTGGCTGGCTGTTGGAATATCCGCTGGATTCCTTTCACTCTCCGGCCCTCTCCGGCCGGAGTGACGATGGCGTATGGGTACGGCTACTTGCAGCAGCTGGAGTTACTATTATTTACTGGTAGTGCTAAAAGCAATTAAAGTACCGCGAAAGACATGATATGTCTCTCTCTTTGGCCGCCATCTTTTAACCTTTGCTTTGTGCTGATGATGCAATGCAGGAAACCAATTTGCCATTGTACTTTCTTCTCTCAATTATTTTTTTACCATACTTTAAGAATAGAAGAATATGCATTATTATAACTCAAGACAATAGAGTAAAGGTCACAAAAGCACAACCGTCACGATATGCATGTCATTCAGACATTTGTTAAGGATTCTTCAAGAAGACAGAGGGAACATCTCACTAATTAAGAAGAAGAATTGTCTGTTTAATTAGCACACAAACATCGTAACTGCTTCACAGAACATAAGTGCATAAGGCCAACTCCACCCCACGACCCTAAATTTTATCCCATTTTGTCCAGATTTTATCCGTATGGGGTAAAAATAGGGAGAACAAACGTCGGACTGAGGCCGGACAAAATCGTTGCACCCACCGTTGCTACCCCATATTTTGTCCGGATTTTGTCCGTGGAAGGTGCACGTGGTGGGCCAGGTACAGAAAAGGAGAGAGTGACAGGTGGGGGCGAGGGGGGACACAGACGGACGAGGAGGACGCGAAGACGTCTGCTTTCTGTCTGCTTTGACCCCAAACCGAGAGCAACTTTGTTCTGGAAATGGGGCAAAAGCGGACACAGACCGGACGAAACGTCCGTATGCTCCCATGCGTTGGGTCGTTCGGTTTGTCTGTTTTACCCTAAACGGACACAAACGGACGATTTGGGGTAGAAATGGGTCACATGGTGGAGTTGGCCTAAGAACATCTCCAATGGCCGCACAAAAATTCCACACCCAATAAAAGTTATAGCGCGACACTGTAGTATTTTTAGGGCGCCGGGACCAACATTGTTTTAGGAGACGCCCAAAAACACGCGCTCAAAAAACACACAGTGCAAATTGTGAAACGCGCGTAATCCGGAGCCCAAAATATGCTGCGCGCGATAGCGTTTTTCAACGCGCCTAAAAACTTTTTGCGCTACAGCTTCTGTTGGAGTTGTTCGGCGCCAAAAAACAATTTTTTAGCACGCGGAGCTCTGGGCGCCCATTGAAGATGCTCTAAGGACAACTATAGTAGATTCGCCATATGGGTTATGGAGTGTGCTCCATATCAATATGCATGCTGCGGCGGCTATGGCAAACAAAGAGTGACCATATGATGGCCTGCGTATAGACGGAAGACGACCAGATCCGAGCAAATACACCTCCACACGTCCACCGATGATGCGAGATGCACCAGTGAAACGGGGGCTAAGCGGGGAGAATCTTATCTCATGTTTAGGGAGCTGTTGTTGTCTTGCCTTCCTAAACAGGACACAAATCCTAATAAAACTCCAAGAATGATCTAAAAACGGAGCCCTCCTACTGGCAAGGGCCGGAATCCACTCTGCTCCCACGGCCGTAAGGCCATCGAAGACAAAGCGGACCGACGGGGCTTCAGCGGAAGGCGGAGGAAACCTGCCTTTTTTGGGGAGGCGACGGTTGTGTATCGGCGTGCTATTGACTTTGCTAGCTTCACGTTGAAAAAAAAAAGGAAATTGTCATACTTGAAAAGTAAAGTTGTCATCCTCACGTCATTAAACTTGTCATAAAAAAACGTTCGGAGTTGTCATGTGTTTTTGCCACACGTGTGGCACTTATCAGTGTCATAGTAAAACGGTTCGTACGTATTTTTAAGAATTTTTTTTTCTTTTGCGTCGAACGTATTTCTAAGTTGATCGCATGTTAACCACCTATCATCGGTTTCCATTCGACAATTACATGCACGAACTAATCTCGCATGCATCTATTCTCCCATGCACAATCCACTATCACATCACATGGTACCATTTCTGGGCGCATTTCCTACGCACAGTACCATCCGTCCGCATGGCAACTTGCAAAGGTTTTCTCTGTTTGCTCGTCCATCAAAGCAGCATTATTAGGCACGGGCACAGGATCCCACTTGAAGATCGGCCGAAAGCGCTCGTCGTTCCCACGAGCCGGCGGGCGGGTGCACGGAGCATCTGCCATTTGAATACTGCTCCCCCCAGGCGTCCTCGTGCTTATCCACTCCAGGATTTCCCAAAGGGCGCCCCAGCGAACATGGCCGACCACCGCGGCGTCCATCACGTCACCAGCAAGCAAACAGTAAAAAGGAGGGGAGCTGAGCGCAGCGGAGAAATCAAAATCGGTGGTGCGCCCCGTGCTTTCTTTCTCCGCGTCACGCGCCGGGTCCCCTCCTCTTTGCTTCTTCCGTCAGCATGGGGGCCTCGCCTCGCCTGCGCCCTGCGGATCGCGGGCTCGGGGCCATTGCTCGTGCGCAGCTGTCGCGTCGGGAGATCCTGTGGTGGGGGAGGCTGTCCTCCGGCGAGCCGTCGCTGTCGGGACACTTGTCGCCGTTGCGGTAGGAGCGAGGCACTCTCACGGGCCAGGGGCCTTGCCGAGCCCGCGTGTTTTTGTTTTTCTATATACAGTATAATTCATGTGGATTATCATCAATAAAGCTTAGTTCATCCCTAAAAAAATACAAACGAAATTAGTTATTATATTCTGAAACAGGATATATACGTCCTTCATTCTAAAAAAATTGTAATTCTAAATTTATCCTAAGTGAAACTTTCTTAAAAAAATTCAAGTTTATAGATACAACTTACTAATATCCACCAGCCATATGAAATCAAATATACATAGTATGCAAATGTACTTTATGATGAATCCAAAAAAATAATTTTGTGTTAAAGATGTTGGTGTAATTTCAATGGATTAGATCAAACGTTAAAAGGTTTGACCTAAAGAAATAGAGATAGTATTTTTTACGAAAATGACTCGGTTCTGTCATAAAAATTCACTAGAAGTAGAAAGCGCCATTGGAATAATAAAAAAATCTAAAGATTTCTGGACCAGTGCACAACCACTTCGGCCGTCGGACTGAGCCGCCAACGAGCCGTCAAAACACTTGAGAAGTACTATAAATGAAATAAAAATAATTGGTTGTTCTCAAAATAGACTGTCTCTGTTTAAGTTTCATAACATTCATGCCAGATATCCAACTTTGTGCCACCCATACAATTTTTATTGCCTATTTGAACTCTTTTCCATTTCAATTTTTTATACACCTTGCTTCAAATTTATAGTGACAACTGTGAATTAAAATCACCATTTGTTACGTAATACTTTGTTAGCATTGTCTCTAGGTATTTAAACTGAAGAAGTATCTAGATGTTATCATAAATACACAATATTGGAAACAAGTCCTAATATTGGTACAATGTCTTATGATATTTTTTTAAAGGAATACACATAAGATAAATAATAATCATTCACCAAGTTATCACATGCAAATATTCACACAACCCTTTTGAAGTGACCATTTGAGCTCGTTTTTGCTAATTTTTTGTGCACACCTTGCTTTAACAATTTTAATGGAAAATGTGAATTAAAATCACCATTTGTTATGTAATTATCTATATTTAGCATCTTCTCCAACTATTTATAAGACTAAAAATGGAAGAGTGTTTAAATGTTGTATGAAGATACTAAAACTTGGCAAGGAGTTCTAATATTGATACAATATCGTGTGATAAAAAATTGAGAAAAATACACAAGAGAAAATACAATTATTCACCAAGATTTTTTCCCAAAAACTTTGAGAAGAAAAATAAATAACAAAAATGAAAGTTGTCAAAAAATTCAAACTTGGCATGGTTATTTTAAAATTGCTATATGAGTTTGTCACAGATAAAATAATGCAGTTTTTCGGAAGTTGGAAAAACCACTAGCTTAGAAATGGTCCCTTTTGACCTACATACGTCACTATTTTTTAAAGCTGGACCGAAATTCTCATTCTATCCAGAAATTCTTAAAGAATCTTAGCAATTCGACATACATGTATTGCAGAAACCGGGAAAGTTTCTGCTTAGTTGGCCCAATAGTTCTGAACTTGGGGCATATTTGGTTCATCTAGACCACAATTTGACGAAAATTCATTATTTTTAGAAATCTTCATATTCATATAATTATAGATAAATGTGAAGCACAATCATTCAACCATTTGAACTACATTGTTCACAAAAAGAAGCACAACACGACATGTCTAGCACATTGTGCAAATAATACCACATTGCCACAACTACAAATTGCTACATTTCTAGCTTCCTTATAATCCTTGTATTCTTGAATACTGCAGAAAGATACAACTATGAAAGCGACACAGTCTGTTTTTGTTACTGCATCGATTTTTTCTCGTCAACAATCCACTCCGATGAAGTTGGTCCAAGTGTCTCACTTAGCATCATAGTAGGGGGCGTGCGCGTGTGTGTGTTAATCTTGATCTGGAATGGACTAAAAATTATTAGTGGAGTTTAGGGAGAACAATATTGATACAATATGAAAATACCCATTTTATGTAAGTGAATACCTAAAATGGATACCCAATTTAATTGCAGATGCATGCAATCGCCAATTATAGTATTTGGTTTGCCTACAATGCACCCTAAGCATATTTTGGTCACTCTTTCCGGTTATACACTCAAAAATATCTTGCATAGACATAAGTTGCAAGTGCATATTTGCGTTCCTCCATGGAATCAAAGATATTCCTAGCCTTCATATGATGGCCATCCCTGTCAAAGAAGAGCACATATTTCCTCTTCTTCTTCTCCATCGTCATGTGTCACAGCCTCTTCCTCGCCAATCGCATAGCCAGCCGTAATGTTAGGATGAATCTAATATCTCCTGATTGTGACCCTCCTAGGGTTGTTTGCTTCATCTGGGTACGTTTTCTCATCATTAATGAAACACTATTTCCTACTATATGAATCTACATCTACACGGTCCTCATTCACATCTTTTTATCAAACATCATGGACAATCAATCCTCATCGACTACATTAGTGAATTTCTCTAGCTTGCTGGCATACTACTTGAGCTGGTAATGCTCATTTAGCTGACAGGGATATTTCTCAAATTCCTTGATCATAACTCTCCAAGTTACTATGACAGCGTTTACAATTAATTCATAGTGAAACCCATGGCTAATTTGAGGCTACCGTTGGCCAAATGATCAGTGCGACACTCATGCCGAATCTTCAACAACACTATCAAGTTGGTGTGATGAGGACATCCCCACTACAGTTACACCCACAACTCTTACAGAAACTCAAGTTTCAGAGATACAAGGACCAATTACTAGAGCTCAACTGCAACTTAATTATCACACTCATGTTTCTAGGACTTCACAATTGTTCATGAGAATATGATGCTACCTAAATCAAATGCTTGTTTTACTGAAGAATGAAGGACCTAGCACAGGCTAGGGGGCATACACTTGAGTATGGTCAATCATGGAGATGGCAGCGGGCGTACAAGGAGTAAAGACGTAGCTTCAACTAACGGTCTGAGAAGCCATCATGATAACACAAGAGGATATGGATAGAATATATATAAGATGTCACTTTATAATTTCGTCCATTGTCCTCTATAGGTGTTGCATCACCTCAATTTTGGGTTGGGCCCATGTATTTTTGGGGATAAAATACTATAATGCAATTCTTAAGTCAATTTTACAAAGGAGACCGACTTAAG
>NC_041393.1:518297234-518305840 GCF_002162155.2 Triticum dicoccoides | reverse complement strand
TCAATACCCCCTAGGTCATCATTTTAGGGTTTGGATTTTAGAGGTAGAGTTTTACCACTTCATTCAAATATACATGGCCTAATACTTTTTCCGAAGTTGCCTTTCACTTTTAACGAGATATTTGATGTGTATTTTTTTTCAAAAAAAGTATACCATTGTCGTGGAGTAGTCACGGCAGATGTCCTAGTGGAAGGACTTAGTCGTAGAGCCATCGGAACTAGGTTAGCTTAAAGGGGTTAAACGGGACAAAGGACACAGGAGTTTATACTAGTTTGGCCCCTTGTGGTGAAGGTAAATGCCTAATCCAGTTTGAGGTGGTATTGCTTATGTCTCGATTACCAGGGAGCGAGTTCGCTTGATCTAGATTTCAGTCTGTTGTTTTCTTGCCCTGAACCGCTGCCGGGTCGTCCCTTTATATACACAGGTTGACGCCCAGCGGCTCACGGAGTCACGGCCGGCTCATAGGCAACGTGTCCGGCTCGATGACTCCTATACATGCCTTATAATACAAGTCTTACACATAAGGCGGTTTATTTCTACGGGCCTTAAGTCATCCTTGGGCCTTGGGCCCTTATCTTGAACCACCATCTTCAATATCCTCGTGGGATTCATATGATGAATCGCCATAGGTATAACCCGACCCCTTTAGGCGGGTCATACCTAATAGTTATATCCCCAACATTAGGCCCCAGGTTGATTTGAACTGGTTCATGTCAATCTTTAACACTTCGAAAAAATCCTCCCTTCTTTATTTGTGCGAAAATTCATAACCTGCCATGACGTCATCCCCTGGACTTGTGATAACCTGCCATGATGTCACCTGTCATTAATTTACACAATATCCAGTATATCTCAACAGATCTTTTATCTTTAATAACCATCCCGAGAATCAAGGCGCTTGGGCAACTGGATAACCATGTTTTGGCCTCCTCGTTTTTTGTGCACACTTATTAGCCTTCTCCTTATAAATAGTTACGAACAACCTCTTCTCATTTCCCCCTCTTTCCTTCATCTTCCTCCTCTCGCGACTCTCCTGTCACTCGAGCTCCGCCGCCGCCGCGAAGCACACCGTCATCCTCATCCTTGGCCGCTGCATCAACCTGACCGGACCAGAGATCGGCGGCGCTCCACCGCAGTTCACCTGCCTTTGTAAGCGTCCTCTTTCCATGCTCCAGATCGCATTGGGGTTTCAACAGTTCATCGTGTTCTTCGTAGTTGCTTGTAGCTCTTCAACCCTAGCACCCTTTAGATCTGAAAATAGCATATAACTTGCGTGGTAGTAGTTTTGTCCCTACTTTCAATGCCAGCGGACCCTTTTTCCTTGAAACAAGATCTCCTCAGAACCTATGAACTCCCTTGTTCTGCTTTTAGGTTTTCATTTATTTTCTTTTCCTGAACTGCCACTGATCCAAAATAATAATTGTAATCTGTGGAACCTGTTTGTCCAGTACTTAGCAATTTTTTTGCTTCGTGATAGGTCCACCTGGTCATGGCGGCTAACACCACCGACTATAACTAAATTTAACACTTTAGCAATCTTCACTCCTTGATGAATATTAATATGTTCATGGCGGCTTACATAACCCGCTGTAACTAGTCATATACCATTAGGGCCCTTTAAGCTGCCATTCTAAATGTGTGCTGTAATACTTTCCCACCGGCTTAATTTGAACTGGCAAACTTTGTTCTTTTCCCTTTTAGGCTTCTTTCCTTGCAATGGCCCCAAAGACAGCCACTTCCTGTAACTAGGTTCCCTCCATAGTCACTGAGAACACCCTCCAGGACTTTGTGAAAACCGGCTATTTGCCCAAGAAGACTGTCATGCACTATCGCGCTCCCAAGTCGGAAGAAGAGAAACCTCAACAAAAAGATGATGAAGTCATTGTCTTTACCGATCACATGAACCGGGGCTTCTCGCGGCACGGCTCTAAATTCTTCCAGGACATTCTGCACTTTTTCAACCTTCATTCTCAAGACATCGGACCCAATTACGTGTCAAATATATGCAACTTCTAAGTGTTCTATGAGGTGTACCTTCAAGAGGAGCCCAGTGTGGAACTATTCAGAGAGTACTTTTATTTAAATTGCCAGAATGAGTACTCCAACGGACCTAGCTTGGAACTTGGTGGGATCTCAATCCAGTGTCGGAGAGATGCTATATTCCCTTATGCACGCCTGCCGAGTCATCCCAAGGATTGGAACCAGACATGGTTCTACTGCAAAGACACTTCTCCAACTGACGAGAACTGACTGCCTGGCTTTCGCGCACTGCGTCTTGAATCAAATCATCCTCTCCCAGACAAACTGACAGTTGTTGAACGCAAAAGACTCGCCCCTACCATTGCCAAGGTTAAGGCTCTGTTGGGAAATGGCTTGACTGGCATTGACTTAGTTCGATGCTGGGTTTCATGGCAGGTCATTCCCTTAAGTCACCGCTCCAGCTTAATGTGCACTTACACTGGTGCCAAAAAAGATCCACTGCGCCACAACTCTGAGGACTTAACTGACGACGCCATCAACAAGATGACGAAGTCTCTTCTGCATGAAAGCCCGGTAGACTGCAGCAAGGTGGGCCTAAGCCCTTTCTGCAAATCTTACCCGGCACCAGAAGTAAGCCGCCAAATTACTTATTATACCTTCATCCTTAAAATTTTTGCTTTAACTTAATTTTGACGACTTTGACAAGCTAACGGTGACTTCTGGAAGAAGGAATATGATCATGAAGCTGCCAAAAGGGCCAGGAAGGCCAAGAAAGCCGCCAAGAGAACCACTAAGAAGAAGGGAAAGAAACCGAGTGCTTCGGAGATGCTTGAACTAGACGACAACTCTGAGTCGGAGGTAGCCCTTGACTCTCTTGGATCCTTTTTCAACCATCTTATTGACATTGATTATCATCAGGATGACACAGGGACTAGTCAAGCACTCGAAGAAGAGGTAACTATCATTTCCTCCGACTCCGAGCCCTTGCCAAGACAGAAAATTCGAAGAGTAACCTAGAAAGTAAGATTTTCACACCCCCTTAGCTCATCTGGATCCTCACTTTCTTTTGAAGCAACAGCATCACGAGAGCCGGCGTCAGACTCGGACTAGCAGGGATAAAGAATTGTCCTCTGGCTTACCGAACACTCTGAAGAAGCGTCAAAACGAGGTGACCCCCAACTTAAACTCTTTTTATCCTTTGGCGGGTCTCATCCGCCAACAACTCAACTCTTCCGACTCAAACTATCAGGAAGCGTCTCGTTCCTCTTCCGGCGACTCATCTCAATCTCATCGTCCGGCTTTCAAGACTGCTCCCGGGTAATCACAATTACTTATTCTCTCATTATGCGCCTTGATATTTATACTGACCTCTCATGACTTATGCAGTGGAAAAGCCAAGCCCAGCAAGAAGGCAAGGGTGAATAAGCCGGTCGAAGACCTGAAAGTTAGTGAACCGGAGCAACAAACTGTAGCACCTGAGGCCTTTGTTCCTCAAACGTCTGAGCCGGTTCTTGACATTCCACCAGTAACTCCTGACCCGCCAATCGATCAAGTCAACAATGAACCTTTAAATCCTGAAGCCTCAAGCCCTATTAAGACGGCTGATACACAAGATGATGATGTAGTGATCACCAATACCGGCTTTAGAGAGCCGAGAAGACCCACTGCCCTGGCCAAGCACTCCGCCAAGGAAGAACACATTGAACAGTGCAGAGTGAGATTTGATGTCGCAAATTATTCTCAACTGAGCAGTGGTGAAATATATTCTGGTTTTCTCAGTCAAGTACACAGCAGCCGTGAACTTGAAGTTGATATGGTGAAACAGATGCACCAAAAATTTGAGGTATGTGTCGTGGAATTGTCACGTCAGATGTCCTAGTGAAAGGACTTAGTCGTGGAGCCATCGCGATCGGGTTAGCTTAGAGGGGTTAAACCGGACAAAAGACACAGGGAGTTTATACTGGTTCGGCCCCTTGCGGTGAAGGTAAAAGCCTATGATCCAGTTGTGGTGTTCTTGATGTGGTCTCGATTACCAGGGAGCAAATATGCTTTGCCTAGTTCTCGAGTTGTTGTTTTCTCGTCCCTGAAACGCCGCCGGGTCGTCCCTTTATATACATAGGTTGACGCCCGGACGGTCTATAGAATCCCGAGGCCGGCTCATACAAGTGTCCGACTCGGTTTCTCCTTTCCTTGACTTACAATACAAGTTATACATCTATGGCGGTTTACTATTATGGTCCCTAATCCGCCATTGGGCTCCGAGACTCTAAGTCTTCATAGTTAAAACGCCATAGCCTTCATCTTCATGGGCTCTTGTACAGGATTCCTTATGAGTTAATACGGCCCCTCCTGGGCAGTTTAACTCAATAGTCATATCCCCAACATTAGGCCCTAGGTTGATTTGAACTTGTTCATGTCAATCTTCAACTTAGAGAATTTCTGATGTGAACATCCTCATGTAAACTGTCGTGACATCATCTTCTGGAATCACCTTAAACCGCCATGACGTCATCTGCGTAAAAAACTCGTAAAGATTCCTTTTTATTAATTGATCTCCGAAGATCGAGGTGACAGCTGTATCAGATATCCGATTTTTGACTCCTTGATTCTCGCGCCTGTCACTTATCCCTTTGCCTTTATAAATAAGACCCGGGGTCCTTTCCATTTCCCCCCTTGCCTCTTCGCATCTTCTTCCTCCTCGCGACCCCAGAGAGCTCGAGCATCGCCGCCGTCATTTACCTTTGCGTCTGCACCAACCAGGCCGCTGCATCAACCTGTTCTTGACCAGAAACCCTGCGACGCTCCTCTGCCGCCACACAGCCCTGGTAAGCACTCCTCCTCCCGACTATCAGATCTGCATTAGGGTTCCATAGTTCTTCAGTGTTCATCACCATTCATCGGTGCTCATCTGCTTACCCTTACTATCTCCTTGAATCTAGATACATCCTCACAGCTTCTTTTCACGGCGGAAGTCGTAGCTTTAATCTACCTCGCCATAGTATTTCTTACTTTCTTGATATATCCCATCTAGACCTTTGGTGCTCTGTCGTTGCTATTTTAGGGCTTAGAAAATTTTCTTTACTGAACTGCTGTAGATCCAAAATTACAATACCATCTTGTGAAACTTGTTTCTTCAGCACTTAGTATATTTTGGATCTGCTTCTTCCACTATAGGCGGTTTAACCTTTAGAAGTTGATAATTCGCGAGGTACCATTAGCCCTCACTTAAATTGTCAGGACCCCGACTCGATGTCACATCGATCTAGCCTGTAACACCTCATATCACTTTGCGGCCTCAAGCACGGTATCCCCATGGGTGTCGCCTTACCTTTTCCCGGGACCGTTTGCGCCTTTTGGCTCACGTATATGATAGTGTCGCTAGCATCCATATGATAAGGAGCCCGGGCTGACATGACTAGTCGTAAACCCAAAGTGGCACAGACTTACAGGGACAGGCATCCATGACCCAGCTTCGAACGTGTCGGTCATCAGCAAGTGGGTCCGGGCTGTAGCACTGGGCTAGCAGGACTCTGGTAAACCGGGCTGTAGCGGGCTAACAGGACTCCGATACTCAATGCGTGACATTTCCCCGAAGGGACAGACACCGGAACGAAGAAGGACACATGCCGGCCAGCCTAAGTGTTCCAGAGCAGTAGCAAGCTACCATGGCTCAGCGGTAACACTAGGAGACATTTCCCGGTAAGAGAGGCTACTAAAGATAAACAACTAGATAGTCAGATCCCACACATACCAAGCATTTCAATAACATACACACAGTATGCTCGATATGTGCAAATACAACATGGCATCACAACATGACTCTATGACACAAGTACTTCATTTAAGGCTCAGAGAGCCATACATAACATACACATAGGTACGGGTCACACGACCCAGCATTCAAGTCATACAGTCATACAAACCAGCAGCGGAAGTAGCTTGTCTGAGTACAGACAACTAGTAAAATAAAAAGAGGCTTGGGAAGCCTAGCTATACTACGTGGTCCTTCACAAGCTCAGGATCACCACCTGGGCCTTATCCTACTCATTGATGTCAACGTCTACGAAGAACCCATCAGAAGGGGCTGCAGCGTCTTCTGTAAAAATGTAAATTATAGCAACATGAGTACAAAGGTACTCAGCAAGACTTACATCAGATCCTACCTACATGCACATTATCAAGAAGGGTTGGTGGAGTTGTTGCAGCAAGCCAGCTTTGACTCTTGGCTAGGCTATCCTACGAGACTCCAACTTGAAATGGTTTTGCGCACACGAGTCCACTACTCACCACTTCAATACACTACCGAGGATCCACCTCCGTCTTCCTACGGAAGAGCCATCCTCGGCACTCACACTTATCTTGAGGCTTTTAGCAGTTTCCATTTACTTGTCTATGAACTGTATAGGCAACCAAGTAGTCCTTTACCGCGGACGCGGCTATTCGAATAGATCATGTTAACCCTGCAGGGGTGTACTTCTTCATACATGTTTCCACCACTTAGCGTCTGCACACGACATGTGCTCGGCAGACTTCAAGCGAAAGCCGACGTGGGTGTAGACCACGACCTACCTAAACACCTAAGTCTCTAGTCCAGGTTTATCGCCTATTCGGGTTCCATCCATGAGGAGACCCGGCCGAGGTTTCACTCACAGCCCCAAACGATGCGAACAGGGTTCCCGAGATACCTAACGGGTATTCGGTACAGCGTGCCACGTACCTACCGCATCACAGCCCACCCCTACGGTCAGCGCTGTCCACGGCCTCCAGTAGGCTACAAACACCAGAAACTACTTGCAACTCCTGGACAGAGAACTAGGGTGGATAAGAAGTCGAGCGGGGTCATATTTCAGGGCCCAATGCATGGTAGTAGCTGTATCTTAAATCACACATACAGATCTCAGTGCTTAAGGTCGGCTTCAATGAAACAACCCACCATGTAATCCTACATGGCCTCTCATCGATACCTTTACCAAATCGTGTTCACCACACCACTCTCAGTACCGACATAATCATTTCACTCTAGCCCATCACCCAGATGAACCAGACCTGGCACGACTCTAAGCATAGCAGGCATAGCAAGGTAGGAACAACACATACATATGGCTCAAACAACTCCTACACATGCTAGTGGGTTTCATCTAGTTACTGTGGCAATGACAGGTCATGCAGAGGAAGTGGGTTCAACTACCGTAACACACAGCAGTTTGAACGCGTTGTCTTAATGCAGTAAAAGAGAGCAGGAGCGAGAACATGGGATTGTATCGATATGATCAAATGGTTGGTTGCTTGCCTGATGGTTCGATGCACTGATACGGTTCTTCGTTAGGGTAATCACGGTACTCCTCGGAGGCAGAACCTGCCGCAAAGAACACCGATACACAACCATCACCAAACAATGTGCAACAATATGATGCATGCATGAAACATGGCAATATGAGTGTGTTGGGCTAATGCAACTAAGACCAGAAGGGTTTGAACCAATTTGAACCAAAGATTCAAATTTCAAGCTCATACATGGCCCTTTAAAGTGTTTTACCTTGTTCTGCATTAAACATCAATTTAACTTGTTTAATCATGCATGAAAATAGTATAGATAGATAGATTGGATTTTTCTGATCATTTTTCATATATAATTTGTCTGATTTGGAGTTACAGATTAAAAGTTATGAATTTTTGAAATTTAAACTATATTCTGGAATTTCCTATATTAGATTAAATCCAGAAAATCAATTACTGCGTCAGCCTGACGTCAGTGTGACATCAGCAGGTCAACGGGACACGGTCCGGGTCAAACCTGACAGTGGGTCCCGCGTGTCAGTGTGATTAATTAAACTAAAATTAATTTAAACTAATCCTAATTAGTTAACAGGGCTGGGCCCCACCTGTCATTGACTCAGGGGAGTCAACCAGGGCCCACCCGTGGTCAAACCCGGGTCGGCTGCACCGGCGTTTAGCCGCCGGCGAGCCCGACGCCGCGGCGGAAGTGGTTTTTGCCGTTTCGGCAACCAAACGAGCCGCAGAGGCCACCGGAGAGGAGCTGAGGACGAACCGCAGCTCTTGGTGGAGTCCGTTGGGGTCGGGGTGGCCGGAGTTGGCGCCGGCGACGACTTTGGCGGCCACCGGAGTTCGGCCGAAGTCGAACTTGACGCAAGAGGGGTCGGTGAGGTGCGGGGAGTAGCTAGTTAGGTGCTACGTGACGCGGTGAGCATGATGGACACCGTGGAGTGGCCGGAAGATGACCGGGAGCACGTCGGCGACGAGCTCCATGGTGGTGGGTGCGGTTGAGCTCCGGGAGGTCGCTACACAGCTCGGGAATGAGAGAGGGAGGGTAGGAGGGGTAGCTAGGCTCACAGCGCACCCGTAGAGGCCACCGGCGGGGTCGGGGACGAGCTGAGGCGGCGACGGTGTTGAAGGGGATCTCCGGCGACGGCGGTTCGAGCGAGGTCGTTGCGGTGGACTCGGGCGTAGCGAGCGCTCGGGGCTCGGCTTGCTCGATGAAGTGGACAACGGCGGAGCTCCTGGACACGACGAGAGGACGCACGGGCGGCGGGGAGCGCGGCTACGACGTAGGCACGGCGGCGGTAGCGCCGGCCATGGCTGGGGGGCGCGAGGGGGAGGAGCTGGAG
>NC_041393.1:518286838-518296827 GCF_002162155.2 Triticum dicoccoides | reverse complement strand
TCGGCCATGGCTGGGGGGCGCGAGGGGGAGGAGCTGGAGAGGAGAGGGGGTGTCTGGGGGGTTCGGGGAAGAGAGGGGGAGCGATCCACGACGTCACCGGGCGAGGGGAGCGGCGAGGCGGCGAGCAGGTGCGTGGCGCGCGCTGCGGTCGCCGTCGGGCACCTGCCTGCCTGCCTGGCCGGCAAGCAGCTCGCTGGAGCGGCGTTGGGCTGGGCCGGCAGGTGGGCCGGGTGCTGGCGCCAGGTAAGTTTTCTATTTTTTTTCTGTTTTCTGTTTTTTTAATACTTCTGCAACTTTGTTGAATTAATAAAAATACCTAGGCAACTCCTAAAATCACCAAACTACTCCTGGTCCATAGTTGGATTATTTCCAACATGAAACATTTTAGTTTAGAGATATTTGAGCATTTAATTATTTTATATAATTTTAAATGCCCAAATTCAAATATCTATGATTTAATTCAAAGACCCTAGGATGACCTAGGAAAATGTGCATCACTTCTGGCAGAGGTTCTGAACCAAGACAAAAATGATGGGCATTTTAGAAGGGCATTTCAGGTTCATTGAAAAAGTTTTTAGTAAACCCTAGTTGGTTTCAGAGGGGCTGGGGGTTCTGTCATCCCCATTTCAGGTTTATGATGAAAGAATAAACATGATGCAACACTCTAATGCATGAACTAGCTAGGATGTGACAACTCACCCCCACTCAAAAGAATCTCGTCCCGAGATTTGGGTTCCTCCGGAAAGAAGGCGGGGTACTCGAGTCGAAGACGATCCTCCCTTTCCCAAGTTGCTTCATCCTCAGAATGGTGCGACCATTGAACTTTGAGAAACTTGATATTATGACGTCGAGTGGTACGCTCGGCCTGATCGAGGATACGAATGGGATACTCTCGATACGTGAGATTATCTTGGAGATCAAGCGTTTCGTGGTCCACTCCACGGATAGGATCCGAGAAGCAACGCCTGAGTTGAGAAACGTGGAAGACATCGTGGACTCTGGAGAGATGCGGAGGTAGTTCCAACTGGTAGGCAACTTCTCCTCGTTTAGCGAGAATACGAAAAGGTCCAATGTAACGGGGAGCCAATTTGCCTTTGATACCGAAACGATGGGTTCCCTTCAGAGGAGTAACTCGAAGGTAAGCCTTCTCGTCAACCTCGAAAGTCATAGCCTTATGTTTTCGGTCATACTGACTCTTTTGACGAGATTGGGCTGTTTTCAACTTTTCATGAACGATGCGAACTTGCTCTTCTGCTTCCTGAATCATATCCGGGCCAAAGAATTGTCTTTCCCCGGTTTCTGACCAGTTAAGGGGTGTTCGACACCGTCGTCCATAGAGAACTTCAAAAGGGGCTTTACCCAAGCTAGATTGATAGCTGTTGTTGTAAGCGAATTCGGCAAATGGAAGGCACTTCTCCCAATCCATTCCGAATGAGATAACAGAGGCTCGAAGCATGTCTTCTAGGATCTGGTTGACGCGTTCTACTTGACCACTAGATTGAGGGTTAAAAGCGGTGCTAAAAGAAAGGCGGGTTCCCATAGCATTCTGGAAACTTTCCCAAAATCGAGAGGTGAAAAGACTTCCTCGATCCGAGTTAATTTCCAGAGGAATACCATGGAGAGACACTATTCGGGAGATGTATCAATCTGCCAATTGACTAGCAGTTATACTCTCACGAACAGGTAAGAAATGGGCCACTTTGGAAAGACGATCGACAACGACAAAGATAGCATTATTTCCTCTCTTGGTCCTGGGAAATCCGGTAATGAAATCCATACCAATTTTATCCCATTTCCATTCAGGAATAGCTAAGGGTTGAAGGGTGCCAGCAGGCCGTTGATGCTCTGCTTTTACACGACGGCAGACGTCGCAATTAGCAATATACTGAGCAATTTCTCTCTTCATCCTAGTCCACCAGAACCTCTGGCGTAGGTCCTGATACATCTTGGTACTACCGGGATGAATGGTGAGAGGAGATTCATGAGCCTCCTTAAGGATCAACTGCCGTAGATGCTGGTTTTTGGGAACCACTAAACGGTTCTCAAAGTACACAACACCATGATCATTTGTGGAAAAACAACTAGCACCTCCGCTAGCAATGTTCTCCTTGATTTTAGCTATTCCCTTATCTCGCTTTTGGGCAGCGATGATTTGATCCGTAAGAGTAGGTTTCGCCACCAAGGTGGAAAGAAATCCTTGAGGAACAATGTGAAGGTTAAGCTTCCGAAATTCCTCATGGAGAAGCGGTTGACTTTGTTGTAACATCAGGTTGTTACAATAAGATTTACGACTTAGCGCATCAGCCATGACGTTGGCTTTCCCTGGGGTGTAAGTTATTCCTAAGTCGAAATCTGTGATCAACTCAACCCAACGTCTTTGCCTGAGATTCAAATCCGGTTGGGTGAAGATATACTTCAGACTTTGGTGATCAGTGAATATTTCGCAACGATTACCGAGGAGGTAATGTCGCCAGGTCTTAAGTGCATAGACTACGGCTGCAAGCTCTAGATCATGAGTAGGATAATTCTCCTCATGTGGGTGCAATTGCCGTGAAGCGTAAGCAATTACGTGTCAATCTTGCATGAGAATGCAACCTAGTCCTTGTCGCGAGGCGTCGCAGTAGATAACAAAGTCCTTAGAGAAGTCTGGCGGTACCAGTACAGGAGCAGAAGTCAGGCGTCTTTTCAGTTCCTGAAAGCTGTGCCCACATTGTGGAGTCCATTCGAACTTTTTATCTTTCTTGAGGAGTTCGGTTAGAGGTTTAGCAACTTTGGAGAAGTTCTCAACAAAGCGACGGCAATAGCTCGCTAAGCCCAGAAAACTCCGAACTTGCTTGACCGATTCAGGTGGAGTCCAATTAAGGACGGCTTGAACTCGCTCAGGATTAACAGCAATACCTTTACCAGATATTACATGACCCAGATAGGTCACTTCTGACAACTAGAATTCACATTTAGAAAATTTGGCATAAAGGCGATGCTCTCGAAGTTTCTTCAACACTAGCCTTAGATGTTCGGCATGTTCTTCCTCGCTCTTGGAGTAGATGAGTATATCATCGAGGTAAACCACGACGAATTTATCCAAATACTCCATGAAGATTGAGTTCATTAACCGAGAAAAAGTGGCTGGAGCATTGGTTAAACTGAAGGACATGACGGTGTACTCGTATTGACCATAACGAGTGACAAAGGCCGTTTTAGGAATGTCCCCGTTCCTGATTTTTATTTGATGGTAGCCCAACCTCAAATCCATTTTGGAGAAGATTGAGGATCCAGCGAGCTGATCATACAGGTCGTTGATCCTGGGGAGCGGATATTTGTTCTTGATTGTGACCAAATTGACAGGTCGATAATCTACAACCATCCGGTCCGTACCATCCTTCTTCTTGACGAAGAGGACGGGGCAAGCCCACGGAGATGAACTAGGTCGGATGAAACCCTTTTTCAAGGACTCATCGAGTTGTTTCTTAAGCTCGGCTAGTTCTAGTGGTGCCATCTTATAAGGTCTTCTAGCAATCGGGACGGTTCCTGGAATAAGGTCTATTACGAACTCAACATCCCTGTCAGGTGGAACACCTGGCAATTCCTCTGGGAAGACATCCGGGAAGTCACGGACTACCGGAACGTCCTCAAGGTCTGGCAAAGGGCTGGCGTTAAGAGAATATAACTGTCGCTTGGCTATTCGGGTCAAGACATTGACTATCTTCCCCGAGGGATGGGTGAGTTGAACAGTCCTAGAGAAGCAATCAATTTGGGCATGATGAGCTGACATCCAGTCCATACCCAAGATGATATTAATATCCGAAGATTTAAGGGCTATCAAAGATGCGAGAAAAACAAGTCTGTCGACTTGGATTTCGTTTCCATGGCTTACTCTAGAAGTTTGCCATTTGGATCCCGGAGTTTGAATTACCATAGAGGTGGCATCTCACAGAATGTGGTGTTATGCAGACGAGCATAGCTCTCGGATATAAATGAATGAGATGCTCCTGTATCGAAAAGAACAGATGCCGGGTGGCAATTAACAAGGAGCGTACCGAGAACGACGTTGGGATCCTCTTGAGCTTCTTCGGCAGAGATACAGTTGACATGGCCACGTGTAGCGGTGGCCGGCTTGGCGTGGAACACTTTTCCTGTCGGCTTGCCACGGCCAACAACTTTAGAAGATTGGTTGGGGTTGGTCTGGGGACACTCGCGCATATAGTGGCCAGATTCCCCACACTTAAAGCAAGTCACAGAACTGGTACGTGGAGGAGCATTGTTGGTTGGACCACCATAGGGCTTGGCTGGTGCAGACTGTTGAACGGGGCGAGGCGCCTGGAAGGATGGCCTCGGTGTGAACCTGGGTGGCAGGGCAGTGTTGGGCACCCACACGCGGCGCTTCTGGGGACCAGCACCGGATGAGGAACCCACGTCACGGCCATGCTTGCGTGTTGCGTCATAATCAGTCTGACCAGTCTCAGCACTGATGGCCTTGTTAACAAGCTTCTGAAAAGTTGTGCACTCATGCAGACGGAGGTCGCGGCGAAGCTCAGGACTAAGTCCCTTACAGAACCTTGCTTGCTTCTTAGCATCAATAGAAACTTCCTCAGTTGCATATCGTGCGAGGTTACCAAACTCCCTGCTATAAGCATCCACAGAGAGTCGGCCTTGGGTGAAACTGCAAAATTCCTCACGTTTACGGTCCATGAGACCCTCCGGAATGTGATGTTCACGGAAAGCCTCGCTGAATTCAGCCCAAGTAGTGACATGGCCCGCTGGGCGCATAGCTCCATAATTCTCCCACCAGAGACTGGCGGGGCCTTCAAGATGATATGCAGCAAAGGTGACCTTGTCAGCCTCGGCTACTAGCGCGGAGCGCAGTTTGTGAGAAATACTGCGAAGCCAGTCATCAGCGTCGAGAGGCTCGACGGAGTGGTGGAACGTGGGTGGATGTAACTTGATGAAATCACTGAGTGACACCACGTTAGTCCTCTGATGGTGTGCTGTGTTCTGTTCAATACGCTCCAACAAACGGTTGGTCTCCCGCTTGTTTCTTTCGGCTTCCATCATAACCTCGGCTAGGGAAGGAGGATGAGGCAGATTTGCATTCCTGACTTCACTACCTTCGGCCTGCTCTTGAGGAGCAGGGTTATTGCGCGTGTTGACCATCCTAGGTAAACAAGACAATGATTTAGTCAGAATGATAGGATTCCGACACAGGATACAGAATGTAAGGAATAACTCGGAATGCAAGATGATCATCCGTATGACATGGTAGATACAGAAACTGCTTCTTTATTCCATCGTCATACACACCATACAAGGTTTAGTACAAGACCAGACAAGGTACTATTACGGTGAAAAGAGGATTACATCTCATCGGAGGCATCCCAAGCTCCTATACAATATTTTTCTACACCTCCGGAAGGCGGTACAAACTAGGTCATATCCCACGAGTCATGCAGGACGACAGACGACACAGCTAGTACGAACTAGTGATACTACCACTAACTCAGATCGATCCGTAGTAGTCCTCGTAGAAGTCACCTCCATAGCCTGGAAGCTCAACATGATCATCCGGGAATAGACGATCCCGCGGAGCTTGAGGACCATAGGGGCTAGGATGAGGTCTTGGACCAACAGACGGTGGCCTGCGGGGACCGCGAGGTGGGGTGATGCCTCCTACATCACGCCAACCCATCACGTCTGGCAGAGCAGATCTCACAGGATAGAGATCGCGCATATCCGAATATCCAGCTTGCACCGCCGGTGCAAACCGAGTCAACGTGGCCCAATGGTCAGCACGGGTATTGAAGAGCTCTAGCCTCAAGGCCCGATTTTCACGGTCCTTATCCTCGAGCATCTCAGTAGTGGTGCGAGTCCGTGAATCCTCCTGAGTGGGGTCAGCATAGATAGCCTGGAGAGACCCTTGTGCTCCCGGAAGTGATCCTGGCATATACCGGAAATCAGAGTCCCGAAATAGGCCGGACCTGACTCGCATGATGGTCATCATAGAGTAGGCGGCGTCCTGCACAGCCATCTCAATAGTAACCCCGAGTCCATAGGAGCAGTGAAGGGGCTCGGTGGATCCAGGATAAGATGAAAATATCCTGACAGTGCAGAGATACTGGCTTTGATTAAAGTCTCGAAATTGCTCTTCGACCGTGTAGTCGGGATACCAACGGTATCCAGCCTCAGTCATTACCCTGACCAACATGGCGGTATGGCCGGGTACATCTAGGCATCAAGTCAGGCGAACCACTTGATTGAGGTCGCGAGTGGCCATCTAAAAGCACAACCATAATGCAAAGGCATTAGAATTTCTAGCAAAATTTCGGAAGCATAACAGCTGTAAATGCTCAAGAAGGATTTTGAGACATTTGACAAAGGATTTCATACACACTCAACATCTCATATCAAAGTTCTGAGTCCATCCTAACAACATGATGTGGTAGTAGAACTGAACTAGGCTTGTATCCATCAAACCTATAAGGTACTACTGATTAGTAACACGTGATCCTGATAGAGAGAATAGATCCTAATTCCTTAACCCCCGGTGGAAGAATAGACTGACTCAGATCAGAATGTCATAAGATAAAGGAGTAAAAAGAGCCTTACGTTCCAACCCACAAACAATTCCCCTACATATAACTAAAGAATTTCTAGACTCAACATCGACCAGTTTGGCTTGGAGAACCTACAGGCAGTCCGGCTCTGATACCAACGCTGTCAGGACCCCGACTCGATGTCACATCGATCTAGCCTGTAATACCTCATATCACTTTGCGGCCTCACGCACGGTATCCCCACGGGTGTCGCCTTACCTTTGCCCGGGACCGTTTGCGCCTTTTGGCTCACGTATATGATAGTGTCGCTAGCATCCATATGATAAGGAGCCCGGGCTGACATGACTAGTCGTAAACCCAAAGTGGCACAGACTTACAGGGACAGGCATCCATGACCCAGCTTCGAACGTGTCGGTCATCAGCAAGTGGGTCCGGGCTGTAGAACTGGGCTAGCAGGACTCCGGTAAACCGGGCTGTAGCGGGCTAACAGGACTCCGGTACTCAATGCGTGACATTTCCCCGAAGGGACAGATACCGGAACGAAGATGGACACATGCCGGCCAGCCTAAGTGTTCCAGAGCAGTAGCAAGCTACCATGGCTCAGTGGTAACACTAGGAGACATTTCCCGGTAAGAGAGGCTACTAAAGATAAACAACTAGATAGTCAGATCCCACACATACCAAGCATTTCAATAACATACACACAGTATGCTCGATATGTGCAAATACAACATGGCATCACAACATGACTCTACGACACAAGTACTTTATTTAAGGCTCAGAGCGCCATACATAACATACACATAGGTACGGGTCACATGACCCAGCATTCAAGTCATACAGTCATACAAACCAGCAGTGGAAGTAGCTTGTCTGAGTACAGACAACTAGTAAAATAAAAAGAGGCTTGGGAAGCCTAGCTATACTACGTGGTCCTTCACAAGCTCAGGATCACCACCTGGGCCTTAGCCTACTCATTGATGTCAACGTCTACGAAGAACCCATCAGAAGGGGTTGCAGCGTCTTCTGTAAAAATGTAAATTATAGCAACATGAGTACAAAGGTACTCAGCAAGACTTACATCAGATCCTACATACATGCACATTATCAAGAAGGGTTGGTGGAGTTGTTGCAGCAAGCCAGCTTTGACTCTTGGCTAGGCTATCCTAGGAGACTCCAACTTGAAATGGTTTTGCGCACACGAGTCCACTACTCACCACTTCAATACACTACCGAGGATCCACCTCCGTCTTCCTACGGAAGAGCCATACTCGGCACTCACACTTATCTTGAGGATTTTAGCAGTTTCCATTTACTTGTCTATGAACTGTATAGGCAACCAAGTAGTCCTTTACCGCGGACGCGGCTATTCGAATAGATCATGTTAACCCTGCAGGGGTGTACTTCTTCATACATGTTTCCACCACTTAGCGTCTGCACACGACATGTGCTCGGCAGACTTCAAGCGAAAGCCGACGTGGGTGTAGACCACGACCTACCTAAACACCTAAGTCTCTAGTCCAGGTTTATCGCCTATTCGGGTTCCATCCATGAGGAGACCCGGCCAAGGTTTCGCTCACAGCCCCAAACGATGTGAACAGGGTTCCTGAGATACCTAATGGGTATTCGGTACACCGTGCCACGTACCTACCGCATCACAGCCCACCCCTACGGTCAGCGCTGTCCACGGCCTCCAGTAGGCTACAAACACCAGAAACTACTTGCAACTCCTGGACAGAGAACTAGGGTGGATAAGAAGTCGAGCGGGGTCATATTTCAGGGCCCAATGCATGGTAGTAGCTGTATCTTAAATCACACATACAGATCTCAGTGCTTAAGGTCGGCTTCAATGAAACAACCCACCATGTAATCCTACATGGCCTCTCATCGATACCTTTACCAAATCGTGTTCACCACACCACTCTCATTACCGACATAATCATTTCACTCTAGCCCATCACCTAGATGAACCAGACCTGACACGACTCTAAGCATAGCAGGCATAGCAAGGTAGGAACAAAACATACATATGGCTCAAACAACTCCTACACATGCTAGTGGGTTTCATCTAGTTACTGTGGCAATGACAGGTCATGCAGAGGAAGTGGGTTCAACTACCGTAACACACAGCAGTTTGAACGCGTTGTCTTAATGCAGTAAAAGAGAGCAGGAGCGAGAACATGGGATTGTATCGATATGATCAAATGGTTGGTTGCTTGCCTGATGGTTCGATGCACTGATACGGTTCTTCGTTAGGGTAATCACGGTACTCCTCGGAGGCAGAACCTGCCGCAAAGAACACCGATAAACAACCATCACCAAACAATGTGCAACAATATGATGCATGCATGAAACATGGCAATATGAGTGTGTTGGGCTAATGCAACTAAGACCAGAAGGGTTTGAACCAATTTGAACCAAAGATTCAAATTTCAAGCTCATACATGGCCCTTTAAAGTGTTTTACCTTGTTCTGCATTAAACATCAAGTTAACTTGTTTAATCATGCATGAAAATAGTACAGATGGATAGATTGGATTTTTCTGATCATTTTTCATATATAATTTGTCTGATTTGGAGTTACAGATTAAAAGTTATGAATTTTTGAAATTTAAACTATATTCTGGAATTTCCTATATTAGATTAAATCCAGAAAATCAATTACTGCGTCAGCCTGACGTCAGTGTGACATCAGCAGGTCAATGGGACACGGTCCGGGTCAAACCTGACAGTGGGTCCCGCGTGTCAGTGTGATTAATTAAACTAAAATTAATTTAAACTAATCCTAATTAGTTAACAGGGCTGGGCCCCACCTGTCATTGACTCAGGGGAGTCAACCAGGGCCCACCCGTGGTCAAACCCGGGTCGGCTGCACCGGCGTTTAGCCGCCGGCGAGCCCGACGCGGCGGCGGAAGTGGTTTTTGCCGTTCCAGCAACCAAACGAGCCGCGGAGGCCACCGGAGTGGAGCTGAGGACGAACCGCAGCTCTTGGTGGAGTCCGTTGGGGTCGGGGTGGCCGGAGTTGGCGCCGGCGACGACTTTGGCGGCCACCGGAGTTCGGCCGAAGTCGAACTTGACGCAAGAGGGGTCGGTGAGGTGCGGGGAGTAGCTAGTTAGGTGCTACGTGACGCGGTGAGCATGATGGACACCGTGGAGTGGCCGGAAGATGACCGGGAGCACGTCGGCGACGAGCTCCACGGTGGTGGGTGCGGTTGAGCTCCGGGAGGTCGCTACACGGCTCGGGAACGAGAGAGGGAGGGTAGGAGGGGTAGCTAGGCTCACAGCGCACCCGTAGAGGCCACCGGCGGGGTCGGGGACGAGCTGAGGCGGCGACGGTGTTGAAGGGGATCTCCGGCGACGGCGGTTCGGGCGAGGTCGTTGCGGTGGACTCGGGCGTTGCGAGCGCTCGGGGCTCGGCTTGCTCGATGAAGTGGACAGCGGC
>NC_041393.1:518282953-518286692 GCF_002162155.2 Triticum dicoccoides | reverse complement strand
GGGGGCGCGAGGGGGAGGAGCTGGAGAGGAGAGGGGGTGTCTGGGGGGTTCGGGGAAGAGAGGGGGAGCGATCCACGACGTCACCGGGCGAGGGGAGCGGCGAGGCGGCGAGCAGGTGCGTGGCGCGCGCTGCGGTCGCCGTCGGGCACCTGCCTGCCTGCCTGGCCGGCAAGCAGCTCGCTGGAGCGGCGCTGGGCTGGGCCGGCAGGTGGGCCGGGTGCTGGCGCCAGGTAAGTTTTCTATTTTTTTCTGTTTTCTGTTTTTTTAATACTTTTGCAACTTTGTTGAATTAATAAAAATACCTAGGCAACTCCTAAAATCACCAAACTACTCCTGGTCCATAGTTGGATTATTTCCAACATGAAACATTTTAGTTTGGAGATATTTGAGCATTTAATTATTATATATAATTTTAAATGCCCAAATTCAAATATCTATGATTTAATTCAAAGACCCTAGGATGACCTAGGAAAATGTGCATCACTTCTGGCAGAGGTTCGGAACCAAGACAAAAATGATGGGCATTTTAGAAGGGCATTTCAGGTTCATTGAAAAAGTTTTTAGTAAACCCTAGTTGGTTTCAGAGGGGCTGGGGGTTCTGTCATCCCCATTTCAGGTTTCTGATGAAAGAATAAACATGATGCAACACTCTAATGCATGAACTAGCTAGGGTGTGACATAAATCGCCAATTTTACCTGAACATAAATATCTGGTTTAACATGTATATATGCTTCAATGAAATCCCCTGGTTTGACACTGGTTTATGCATATCAGTCTTGAACTGTAAACCTTCATTTGAAATTCCTTTATAGTTTTTTAGCAAAAAATGGACAAACAATTTTCTTCTTGCAATTGGGTTCCTTCCCGGATCAAAGAAGAACAGCTTACTGGGTATGTTCTGACTGGCACTTTAGCCAAGAAGGAGGTCATTCATTGGCGAGTCCCTGGTACTGAGAATCCTCCTGAACCTCAAGATGGAGAAGTGGTTGTGTTTATGCAGCATCTAGACCAAGGATTCAGCCCTCCCGGATCAAAAAAATTCTGTGATGTGCTTGCTAGCTTCCAGCTCCACCCTCAAGACATTGGACCAAACTCTGTGTCCAATATTTGCAACTTCCAAGTTTTTTGTGAAGTTTATCTGCAAGAAGAACCGACTGTTGAACTTTTCAGAGACTTCTTCCACTTGAACCGCCGTACATAATTTTGTGATGGCCCCAATACTGAACTTGGCGGAGTGTCGATTCAAAAAAGGAAAGAAGTATATTTTCCTCATGCCAAACATCACAGCCACCCCAAAGATTTTAATCAAACATGGTTCTATTGCCGGAATACTGCTCCTGCCGATGAAAATCCTCTGTCGGGTTACCGTTCTTACCGACTCAGCAATGGACATCCACTGCCTCAGCGGCTTACTGCCAAAGAACGACAAACATATGCACCACAACTTGCTAAGCTCCGGTCTCTTCTAGCAAACGGTTTAACTGACATTGATCTTGTCTGTCGCTGGGTTTCAGGGGCATCCTGCCCTTAAGCCGCCGCACCAGACTAATGCACGAATATACCGGGGACGTCAACGATCCTCAACGGCACACTGACATACCGATGACTGACAAGGAGGTCACTGAGTCTGTCAAAAAGATGCTAGATGAACTGATATCTGAGTGAAGCAAGACTGGGTTGCGCCCCTTTTATGCCTCCAACAAACCACCAGTTGTAAGAATTTATCTTTCTGCTTTTTAATCCGTCTCCCCTTTAACATTTTTCTGATAGCCTTTTGTTTATTCTTACAGGCCAAAGATCCATTCTAGAAGAGGAAGCCTCAAGACAAACCGGCAAAACCACAAGACAAACTGGTGAGAGCTCCTCGTGCCAAGAGCAAGGTCACAAAGAGGCTGGCGAAGAAGAAAACCACCGAGTCCTCTGATCCGCCCGAAGATGTTGATGACTCGGAACCAGAGGTAGAACTTGATTCCCTTGGTTCATTTTTCATGCATTTTATTAACAATGATCATTATCAGGATGATGCGGAAGCCAGCCGTGCTGACCATGTACAGGTAATCTCCCTTTCCTCCGATTCAGATCATGTGCCAATACAAAAACTTAGCCGCGCAGTCCGGAAAGTAAAATGCTCACATCCTCTTGCTTATTTGGATCCACACTTTTCTTTGAAGACACAGCAACATGAAAGTCATCGCACAACCCGACACAGTGGCCAGCAAGTCACTTCCTCTGGTTTACCAGACACCCCAATCCAGAAGTGTCGGCCAGAGGTCTCTTGTTCTTCTAATAAATCTTATCCCTTGGCGGTTTGCTTTCGATACCCACTTAATCCGTCTGATTCGAATTATCAGGTAACTTCCAACTCATCTTCTGGCGGCTCTTCAACCACACAAATGCCTCCTCTCAAGACCGTCCCTGGGTGAGTATGATAGTTTTAGCTTTACTTTCTTGCACCGGTTTACCGTATTAACCTCTGTTTGCTATTCTGTAGTGCCAAAGCCCGACTCAGCAAGACGGCAAAAATGAATGCTCCCACTGAAGAGTTTGAACTGGAGAGGACCCCAGAAGGTGCTGGTGGAGATGCTGATATTGCTATGGATGATCCTGTACCACAAGGTCAGGACACTTATGTTGATCCGCCAGAGGTTAACCCGGCTAGTCCTCATGTCGATACACCAAGCCCAATTGCCAATCCTCCAAGTCCAGCCGTTGATCTGCCGAGCCCAGCCAAAGCCTCAGATAAACCGGCTAGCCCAAATAAAGCAACTGATGATGTTGTGATTACCGGGTTTGTCCACACTTCTCCTGGCAATCCTGTCGATTTGTCAAAGCACAGTGCCAAAAGTGGAATTTGCTGCTGTGGAGAAAGGCAAATGGAAGACTGATCTGACAAGCTATGCTCATCTCAACGCTCAAGAACTTCACTTTGTATACCTAAACCGCCTATATACAAGCCGTGACTATGAGGCTGGTTTAGTCAACTTGATGAAGGAACGCTATGAGGTAACCTCCATTCCAAACCCTTTATAAATTTCTTTATACTGTATATCAATTCCACTGTAGCCCCCAAGGGCCGGCTTATCTCTTCCAGATGAACCGGAACTTTGGATAAAAAAGGACTTCAACTGTGTAGCCCCCAAGGGCCGGTTTACCTCTTCAAGATGAACCGGGACTTTCTGCTCAAAACTTGTCCCTGTTGACTTTCTTCACCTTTGATTTTTCTGATCAATTAGGCATTAGCCCCCAAGTGCCAAGATTAATACTTTGTTGGGGAACGTTGCAGAAAATTAAAATTTTTCCTACGGTTTCACCAAGATCCATCTATGAGTTCATCTAAGCAACGAGTCAAGGGAGAGAGTTTGCATCTACATACCACTTGTAGATCGCGTGCGGAAGCTTGCAAGGTGATGATGTAGTCGTACTCGACGTGATTCGAATCACCGATGACCAAGTGCTGAACGGACAGCACCTCCGCGTTCAACACACGTACGGGGCGAGAGACGTCTCCTCCTTCTTGATCCAGCAAGGGGGAAGGAGAGGTTGAGGAAGACAGCTCCACCGGCAGCACGACGGCGTGGTGATGGTGGAGAAGCAGTACTCCGACAGGGCTTCGCCAAGCACACAACGGAGGAGGAGAGGTGTTGGGGAGGGGAGGGCTGCGCCTTGGAGGGTGGTCCTGCTGCCCTCCCCTCACCCCTCTATTTATAGGGGGAAGGGAGAAGGGGGCCGGCCCCCTAG
>NC_041393.1:518250365-518281180 GCF_002162155.2 Triticum dicoccoides | reverse complement strand
CTAATGATGTGATCCCGTTATCAACGACATCCAATGTCCATAGTCAGGAAACCATGACTATCTGTTGATCACAACGAGCTGGTCAACTAGAGGCTCACCAGGGACATATTGTGGTCTAAGTATTCACACGTGTATTACGATTTC
The DNA here is from genome assembly GCF_002162155.2 of Triticum dicoccoides. Classification (NCBI taxonomy): domain Eukaryota; kingdom Viridiplantae; phylum Streptophyta; class Magnoliopsida; order Poales; family Poaceae; genus Triticum; species Triticum dicoccoides. Next base: position 518,281,036 of record NC_041393.1, on the reverse strand, counting down.
CGGATAATACAGTTATAGCATGAATAAAAGACATTTATCATGAACATTGAAATATAATAATACTTTTATTATTGCCTCTAGGGCATATTTCCAACAGTCTCCCACTTGCACTAGAGTCACCAATCTAGTTACATTGTGATGAATCGAACACCCATAGAGTTCTGGTGTTGATCATGTTTTGCACGCGAGAGAGGTTTAGTCAGCGGATCTGCGACATTCAGATCCGTGTGCACTTTGCAAATCTCTATGTCTCCATCTTGAACATTTTCACGGATGGAGTTGAAACGATGCTTGATGTGCCTGGTCTTCTTGTGAAACCTAGGCTCGAGGGCAATAGCTCCAGTGTTGTCACAAAAGAGTTTGATCGGCCCCGACGCATTGGGTATGACTCCTAGGTCGGTGATGAACTCCTTCACCCAAATCGCTTCATGCGCTGCCTCCGAGGCTGCCATGTACTCTGCTTCACACGTAGATCCCGCCACGACGCTCTGCTTGCAGCTGCACCAGCTTACTGCTCCACCATTCAACATATACACGTATCCGGTTTGTGACTTAGAGTCATCCAGATCTGAGTCGAAGCTAGCGTCGACGTAACCCTTTACGACGAGCTCTTCATCTCTTCCATAAACGAGAAACATGTCCTTCGTCCTTTTCAGGTACTTCAGGATATTCTTGACCGTTGTCCAGTGTTCCTTGCCGGGATTACTTTGGTATCTTGCTACCAAACTTACGGCAAGGTTTACATCGGGTCTGGTACACAGCATGGCATACATAATAGATCCTATGGCTGAAGCATAGGGGATGACACTCATCTCTTCTTTATCTTTTGCCGTGGTCGGTGACTGAGCCGAGCTCAATCTCACACCTTGTAACATAGGTAAGAACCCCTTCTTGGACTGATCCATTTTGAACCTCTTCAAAATCTTATCAAGGTATGTGCTTTGTGAAAGACCTATGAGGCGTCTCGATCTATCTCTATAGATCTTGATGCCTAATATATAAGCAGCTTCTCCAAGGTCCTTCATTGAAAAACACTTATTCAAGTAGGCCTTAATGCTGTCCAGAAATTCTATATTATTTCCCATCAAGAGTATGTCATCTACATATAATATGAGAAATGCTACAGAGCTCCCACTCACTTTCTTGTAAACGCAGGCTTCTCCATAAGTCTGCATAAACCCAAACGCTTTGATCATCTCATCAAAGCGAATATTCCAACTCCGAGATGCTTGCACCAGCCCATAAATGGATCGCTGGAGCTTGCATACTTTGTTAGCGTTCCGAGGATCGACAAAACCTTCTGGCTGCATCATATACAGTTCTTCCTTAAGATGCCCGTTAAGGAATGCTGTTTTGACGTCCATCTGCCATATCTCATAATCATAGTATGCAGCAATTGCTAACATGATTCGGACGGACTTCAGCTTCGCTACGGGAGAGAAAGTCTCGTCGTAGTCAATCCCTTGAACTTGTCGATAACCCTTAGCGACAAGTCGAGCTTTATAGATGGTGACATTACCATCCGCGTCTGTCTTCTTCTTAAAGATCCATTTGTTTTCTATCGCTCGCCGATCATCGGGCAAGTCTGTCAAAGTCCATACTTTGTTTTCATACATGGATTCTATCTCGGATTTCATGGCTTCAAGCCATTTGTTGGAATCCGGGCCCGCCATCGCTTCTTCATAGTTCGAAGGTTCATTGTTGTCTAACAACATGATTTCCAGGACAGGGTTGCCGTACCACTCTGGTGCGGAACGTGTCCTTGTGGACCTACGAAGTTCAGCAGTAACTTGATCCGAAGTACCTTGATCATCATCATTGTTTTCCTCTTCAGTTGGTGTGGGCATCACAGGAACGGTTTCCTGCGCTGCGCCACTTTCCCGCTCAAGAGGTAGTACTTCATCGAGTTCTACTTTCCTCCCACTTACTTCTTTCGAGAGAAACTCTTTTTCCAGAAAGCATCCGTTCTTGGCAACAAAGATCTTGCCTTCGGATCTTAAGTAGAAGGTATACCCTACAGTTTCCTTAGGGTACCCTATGAATACGCATTTTTCCGACTTGGGTTCGAGCTTTTCAGGTTGAAGTTTCTTGACATAAGCATCGCATCCCCAAACTTTTAGAAACGACAACTTAGGTTTCTTTCCAAACCATAATTCATACGGTGTCGTCTCAACGGATTTAGACGGTGCCCTATTTAAAGTGAATGTAGCTGTCTCTAGAGCGTATCCCCAAAATGATAGCGGTAAATCGGTAAGAGACATCATAGACCGCACCATATCCAATAGGGTGCGATTACGACGTTCGGACACACCGTTTTGCTGAGGTGTTCCAGGCGGCGTGAGCTGTGAAACAATTCCACATTTCCTTAAGTGTGTACCAAATTCGTGACTTAAGTATTCTCCTCCACGATCTGATCGTAAGAATTTTATCTTTCGGTCACGTTGATTCTCTACCTCATTCTGAAATTCCTTGAACTTTTCAAAGGTTTCAGACTTGTGTTTCATTAAGTAGACATACCTATATCTACTCAAGTCATCAGTGAGAGTGAGAACATAACGATATCCTCCGCGAGCCTCAACGCTCATTGGACCGCACACATCGGTATGTATGATTTCCAACAAGTTGGTTGCTCGCTCCATTGTTTCGGAGAACGGAGTCTTGGTCATTTTGCCCAAAAGGCATGGTTCGCACGTGTCAAACGATTCATAATCAAGAGACTCTAAAAGTCCATCGGCATGGAGCTTCTTCATGCGCTTGACTCCAATGTGACCAAGGCGGCAGTGCCACAAGTATGTGGGACTATCGTTATCAACTTTAAATCTTTTGGCATCTACACTATGAACATGTGTAATATTACGCTCGAGATTCATTAAGAATAAACCATTGACCATTGGAGCATGACCATAAAACATATCTCTCATATAAATCGAACAACCATTATTCTCAGACTTAAATGAGTAGCCATCTCGTATTAAACGAGATCTAGATACAATGTTCATGCTCAAACTTGGCACTAAATAACAATTATTAAGGTTCAAAACTAATCCCGTAGGTAAATGTAGAGGCAGCGTGCCGACGGCGATCACATCGACTCTGGAACCATTCCCGACGCGCATCGTCACCTCGTCCTTCGCCAGTCTCCGTTTATTCCGCAGCTCCTGCTGTGAGTTACAAATATGAGCAACGGCACCGGTATCAAATACCCAGGAGTTACTACGAGTACTGGTAAGGTACACATCAATCACATGTATATCAAATATACCTTTGGTGTTGCCGGCCTTCTTATCCGCTAAGTATTTGGGGCAGTTCCGCTTCCAGTGACCCTTCCCCTTGCAATAAAAGCACTCAGTCTCAGGCTTAGGTCCATTCTTTGACTTCTTCCCGGTAACTGGCTTACCAGGCGCGGCAACCTCCTTGCCGTCCTTCTTGAAGTTCTTCTTACCCTTGCCCTTCTTGAACTTAGTGGTCTTATTGACCATCAACACTTGATGTTCTTTCTTGATTTCAGCCTCTGCTGACTTCAGCATCGAGAACACTTCAGGAATGCTCTTGTAGCTTGGTGGGAGCGACTGGAGGATTCTGTCAATGACCGCCTCATCTGGGAGGTTAATGTTCAGCTGGGTCATACGGTTGTGCAACCCAGACATCTTCAGGATGTGCTCACTGACAGAACTGTTTTCCTCCATCTTACAACTGTAGAACTTGTCGGAGACATCATATCTCTCGACCCGGGCATGAGCTTGAAAAACTAGTTTCAGCTCTTCGACCATCTCATATGCTCCATGGTGCTCAAAACGCTTTTGAAGCCCCGGTTCTAAGCTGTAAAGCATGCCGCACTGAACGAGGGAGTAATCATCAGCACGAGACTGCCAAGCATTCATAATGTCTTGGTTCTCTGGGACGGGAGCGTCACCTAGCGGTCCTTCTAGGACATATTGTTTCCTGGCAGCTATGAGGATGATCCTCAGGTTCCGGACCCAGTCCGTATAGTTGCTGCCATCATCTTTCAGCTTGGTTTTCTCTAGGAACGCGTTGAAGTTCATGTTGACATTAGCGTTGGCCATTGATCTACAAGACATATTTGCAAAGATTTTAGACTAAGTTCATGATAATAAAGTTCTAATCAAATTATGAACTCCCACTTAGATTAGACATCCCTCTAGTCATCTAAGTGTTACACGATCCGAGTCGACTAGCCCGTGTCCGATCATCACGTGAGACGGACTAGTCATCGTCGGTGAACATTCTCATGTTGATCGTATCTTCCATACGATTCGTGTTCGACCTTTCGGTCTCCGTGTTCCGAGGCCTTGTCTGCACATGCTAGGCTCGTCAAGCTAACCCTAAGTGTTTTCACTGTGTAAAACTGTCTTACACCCGTTGTATGTGAACGTAAGAATCCATCACACCCGATCATCACGTGGTGCTTAGAAGCGACGAACTGTAGCAACGGTGCACAGTTAGGGGAGAACACTTCTTGAAATTTTTGTAAGGGATCATCTTATTTACTACCGTCGTCCTAAGTAAACAAGATGCATAAACATAATAAACATCACATGCAATTATATAGTTGTGACATGATATGGCCAATATCATATAGCTCCATTGATCTTCATCTTCGGGGCTCCATGATCATCTTGTCACCGGCTTGACACCATGATCTCCATCATCATGATCTCCATCATCGTGTCTTCATGAAGTTGTCACGCCAACGACTACTTCTACTTCTATGACTAACGTTTAGCAATAAAGTAAAGTAGTTTACATGACGTTATTCAATGACACGCAGGTCATACAAAAAATAAAGACAACTCCTATGGCTCCTGCCGGTTGTCATACTCATCGACATGCAAGTCGTGAATCCTATTACAAAGAACATGATCTCATACATCACAATTCATCATTCATCACAACTTCTGGCCATATCACATCACATGATCAATCGCAGCAAAAACAAGTTAGACATCCTCTAATTTGTTGTTGCATCTTTTACGTGGCTGCAATTGGGTTCTAGCAAGAACGTTTTCTTACCTACGAATCACCACAACGTGATTTTGTCAACTTCTATTTACCCTTCATAAGGGCCCTGTTCATCGATTCCGCTCCAACTAAAGTGGGAGAGACAGACACCCGCCAGCCACCTTATGCAACTAGTGCATGTCAGTCGGTGGAACCGGTCTCACGTAAGCGTACGTGTAAGGTTGGTCCGGGCCGCTTCATCCCACAATACCGTTGAGCAAGAAAAGACTAGTAGAGGCAAGTAAGATGACAAAATCCACGCCCACAACAAAATTGTGTTCTACTCGTGCAAAGAGAACTACGCATAGACCTAGCTCATGATGCCACTGTTGGGGAACGTTGCAGAAAATTAAAAATTTTCCTACGGTTTCACCAAGATCCATCTATGAGTTCATCTAAGCAACGAGTCAAGGGAGAGAGTTTGCATCTACAAACCACTTGTAGATCGCGTGCGGAAGCTTGCAAGGTGATGATGTAGTCGTACTCGACGTGATTCGAATCACCGATGACCAAGTGCTGAACGGACAGCACCTCCGCGTTCAACACACGTACGGGACGGGAGACGTCTCCTCCTTCTTGATCCAGCAAGGGGGAAGGAGAGGTTGAGGAAGACAGCTCCACCGGTAGCATGACGGCGTGGTGATGGTGGAGAAGCAGTACTCCGACAGGGCTTCGCCAAGCACACAACGGAGGAGGAGAGGTGTTGGGGAGGGGAGGGCTGCGCCTTGGAGGGTGGTCCTGCTGCCCTCCCCTCACCCCTCTATTTATAGGGGGAAGGGAGAAGGGGGCCGGCCCCCTAGAACCCATCTAGGGGGGTGCGGCGGCCTAGGGGAGAGGGGAGAGGGTGGCTTGCCCCCCAAGCCAAGGGGGGCGCCCCCTCTAGGGTTCCCCCTCAACCCTAGGCGCATGGGCCCAAGGGAGGGGGGGGGTGCGGCTAGCCCACCAGGGGCTGGCTCCCTGCCCCACGCAGCCCATGTGGCCCCCCGGGAGGGGTGGCCCCTCCCGGTGGACCCCCGGAACCCTTCCGGTGGCCCCGGTACAATACCGGTATGACCCCGAAACTTCCCGGTGTCCGTTTGACAACTTCACATATATAAATCTTTACCTCCGGACCCTTACGGATATCCTCGTGACGTCCAGGATCCCATCCGGGACTCCGAACAACATTCGGTAGTCACATACTAGTCTTCCTAATAACCCTAGCGTCACCGAACCTTAAGTGTGTAGACCCTACGGGTTCGGGAGACATGCAGACATGACCGAGACGCTCTCAGTCAATAACCAACAGCGGGATCTGGATACCCATGATGGCTCCCACATGCTCCTCGATGTTGTCATCGGATGAACCACTATGTCGAGGATTTGATCAAACCCTGTATGCAATTCCCTTTGTCAATCGGTACGTTACTTGCCCGAGACTCGATCGTCGGTATCCCAATACCTTGTTCAGTCTCGTTACCGGCAAGTCACTTTACTCATACCGTAATGCATGATCCCGTGTCCAACACCTTGGTCACATTGAGCTCATAATGATGATGCATTACCGAGTGGGCCCAGAGATACCTCTCCGTCATACGGAGTGACAAATCCCAGTCTCGATCCGTGTCAACCCAACAGATACTTTCGGAGATACCTGTAATGCACCTTTATAGTCACCCAGTTACGTTGTGACGTTTGATACACCCAAGGCACTCTTACGGTATCCGGGAGTTACACGATCTCATGGTCGAAGGAAGAGATACTTGACACTGGCAAAGCTCTAGCAAAACGAACTACACGATCTTTTATGCTATGCTTAGGATTGGGTCTTGTCCATCACATCATTCTCCTAATGATGTGATCCCGTTATCAACGACATCCAATGTCCATAGTCAGGAAACCATGACTATCTGTTGATCACAACGAGCTGGTCAACTAGAGGCTCACCAGGGACATATTGTGGTCTAAGTATTCACACGTGTATTACGATTTCCGGATAATACAGTTATAGCATGAATAAAAGACATTTATCATGAACATTGAAATATAATAATACTTTTATTATTGCCTCTAGGGCATATTTCCAACATACTTGTATTGAGCCTTGGGACTTTAAAATATTAGTTAAGAAGCAATCCGCATTAGCCCCCAAGTGCCAAGTGTATAATTTGTTATGCGCTTGGGACTTTTGAGAAGAGATTAACAACTTATCATCTGTCTGTTGCAGGCTGACTTGAGCAACAAAGATTCCCAAATTGCCGATCTTAAAGAAAATATTAAGTCCCAGCAAGCAGAAACCTCCAAAGCCAAGGATGAACTGAAAGGTGCTTTGAAAGCCATGGAACAATTGAAAGATGGCTTCAAGAATGAACGGATGGACTGGGAAACCGAGAAGGCCGCTCTATTAAAGCGGACTGAAGATGCCGAAGCAGCTCTTAAACTGGTGGCGGAAGAGCTAACTAGGCTAAAGCATCAAGTCAATGCTATGTCTTCTGCAATACTTGGTAAGTACTTTTTGTAAAAACCTTTCTTAAACATCTTTTGAAATTGCCGGTTTAACCGCGAATTCTTAAACCGTTGCAGGTAGTCATGTTGCTCATCTGGGCTCGGATATGCGTATGAAGTTGAAAGCAACATATACGTTGATAGAACAACTGTATACCGGTGCCCAACGAGTCATCTGTGTGGCCTCATATAATAAACCGACACCAACCTTGATCAAAGATACATTGGCCAAATTATCTATGACCCTTGCCCAGATAGAAGAGGTGAAGCAATCTGCTGCAAGGGCTGGCGCTTTAACAACACTGACTCGGGCCAAAGCTTGGATTGCGGATCTTGATCCGGCAGATATCGCAAAGGGCTATCCTGGCCAACAAGAAGATGTGTCAGAATTTGATAATGAAGACCTCAAAGCCCTGACAAAGGAGATGCGCCCGCTGGCAAGCCAATTGGCTGAAGAGGTTGACTTTTCTGTTCATCGGTCGATCTATGATGCAGATAACAAATGGGTTGATGCCATTGTTAAAGAAGTGCATAATCTTATCCCGCCAATCTGTAAGCACACCTATGCCCCTGACGTTGAACCGTCCAATCTTATAAGTGAAGAAGCTATCTTTCAAGCTTTAACCCGAATTGATCGGGCCACCATTGACTTCCAGCCACTGGGTGGGGAGGAGGAGGTTGAACCGACGCAAGAAGATCCATCAACTTCACGTCAACCTGGTGATGTGTCTTAATCCGGCAATCGGCTTGATTTTCATAGACTGTGTTCTATGCAAAAAACAATCATTATTTTGGGCTTCAAAGCGCCTTGTAATAGGCTACTTGAAATATTTTGATCTGCTGCCATCGTGCACTGCTACATGACGGTGTTTGATCCGCCATGATTATTGCTATGCTTGCTTATATACCTTGATAATTTCATGCAATCCTTATGTCTGCATAAGAAAAGTTGTCCTGGCGGCTTACCGCCAGATGGGTCATAATGCCCAATACAAAGCCTGGTTGATATTAAATCATATTGTTGGCTTACCAACTTGATTGTAGTAAGGGTGAGAACCCAAATCTTGAGTGTTGATAACTCCCACCATGCAGTGCTGGTGTATAATAAGTCATACCGGGTTGTGATGAACACCGGATGATCATCCTGGTGACAGGTAGTCAAAGCCAGACCGGGTTATGAAACGCCGGTTTAATAATGAATATGGTCTGACAACTTGTAGCTGAAAGCCAAGCCGGGTTAATAAACACCGGGTTATTATGATGACTGATAGCCATGCCGGGTCAATAGATGCCGGTTCAACATAAAATCTCATCAAAAGAAAAACTCTTTGACAAAGGCAAATAAAAACCGTGTAGTCGAGGCTTTTCAAGGGCTGCCAGGCCCAAATTTGAGGCTTTTCATGGGCTGCCAGGCCGCTGAGTTAACCATTTTGCAAAGCCTTTCAAGATGGGCCTCCAACTAACCATTCATCATTTTAACTTTGACAAGTTCAGGGTCTGTATAAGATTGACTTGTCAAACGTTCGGCGGGTCATGCCAGAATTACCTGTATAGGAGTGGCTTACTTGATAAAGGCAGGTTAACCTGGGGTTTTAGGTGAATACACCAAGCTTCCAAGCCGTGCTTGATAGCATATTACAAGGGTCCTTTCAAACTCTTTGTTGCATTGCACAAAGAGCCCCAAGTAACTTTGTGAGCTGTGCTCAATGAGTGCCTATGTTTGAGTGGTGCATAGCAACCACACTCTCTTTGGCCCCTTGAGTGTGAAGCTCCCAAGCTGTATTGTGGCGTGATAGCCGGTTTAACAGGCGGAACTCCGCTTTGTCAGCTGAAGCCCCCATGTAATCAAAAGATATTGGAAAAAATGGCAGAGGCCCTGCTTATAGCAAGGGTGCCGGTTTAATATATTGATCATAATATATACATTGTCAGAACATCAATGAGGTAGTATGATCCGTTGTGCAGATTCTTGCTAACCACAAAGGGTCCTTCCCAAGGTGGGGATAACTTGTGTATATCGGTCTGATCCTAGATGAGCCGAAGCACCAAGTCGCCTTCTTGAAAGGTTCTTATCTTGACCCGGCGGTTGTGATAACGCTGCAGGTCTTGTTGATAAACCGCTGAATGAGCCAAAGCCATGTCCCGTTTTTCATCTAATAGGTCCAATGCTTCCTGGCGTGCTTGCTCGTTGTCCGCTTCAACATAATTGGCAACCCGGGGCGAGTCATGACGAATATCACTTGGGAGTATCGCCTCTGCCCCGTAAACCATGAAGAAAGGTGTATAACCTGTTGATCGATTGGGGGTGGTGTTTATGCTCCATAACACAGAAGGTAATTCTTCCACCCAACAACCCGGCGTCCTTTTCAAAGGAACCATAAGTCGGGGCTTGATGCCCTTTAAGATTTCCTGGTTTGCTCTCTCAGCTTGTCCATTAGACTGAGGGTGTGCCACTGATGACACATCAAGCCGGATATGCTCTCTTTGACAAAAGCCCTCCATCTCACCTTTAGAGAGGTTCGTGCCATTATTCGTGATGATGCTGTGTGGAAAGCCAAAGCGGAAGATCACCTTCTTAATGAATTGAACCGCCGTGGCTGCGTTGCACTTGCTTACGGGCTCCGCTTCAACCCATTTAGTAAACTTGTCAACTGCCACCAACAAGTGGGTCTTCTTATCTTTGGACTGCTTAAAAGGTCCCACCATATCAAGCCCCCAAGTAGCAAACGGACAAGTGATTGGAATCATCCGTAGCTCTTGAGCCGGAACATGAGCTCGGCGTGAAAACTTCTGACAAGCGTTACATCGCTTTACCAGATCCTTAGCATCAACATGAGCCGTCAACCAGTAAAAACCATGACGAAAAGCTTTAGCAACCAGGGACTTTGAACCGGCGTGGTGACCACAATCTCCTTCGTGGATCTCATGCAAAATCTCTTGGCCCTCTTCAGGAGAAACACAACACTTGAACACGTCTGAGACACCGCAGTGATGTAACTCGCCATTGTGAATAACCATGAACTTTGATCGCCGGACTATCTGTCTGGCCAGAACTTCATCCTCTGGTAACTCGCCCCGGTTCATATACACCAAATATGGAACCGTCCAATCCGGAATTATATGTAAAGCAGCCACCAACTGTGCCTCCGGGTCAGGAATAGCTAAATCCTCCTCTGTAGGCAATTTAACATACGGGTTATGCAGGATATCCAGAAAGGTATTGGGTGGTACCGGTTTATGTTGAGACCCCAGCCGGCTTAAAGCATCTGCCGCTTCATTTTTGTGCCGATCAATGTGCTCAACCTGATAACCCTTGAAGTGACCCGCCACAATATCCACCTCTCGTCTGTAAGCTGCCATGAGTGGATCCTTAGAGTCCCAAGTACCAGAAACTTGCTGAGCCACCAGATCAGAGTCTCCAAAGCATCGTACTCGGCTTAAGTTCATTTCCTTAGCCACACGGAGACTGTGGAGTAAGGCCTCGTACTCAGCTGCATTGTTAGTACAGGAAAACATTAAGCGGAGAACACAACGAATTTTATCACCTCGAGGGGAAGTAAGGACAACTCCAGCCCCCGAGCCCTCCAATTGCCTGGACCAGTCAAAGTGAATAGTCTAGTATGTGGTATCCGATTTGTCTTCCGGTGCCCGCAACTTTGTCCAATCATTGATGAAGTCAACAAGCGCCTGGGACTTGATGGCTGTCCGAGGCATATACTTCAACCCGTGTGGACCAAGCTCAATAGCCCACTTTGCAACCCAACCAGTTGCCTCCCTGTTCTGAATTATATCGCCCAAAGGAGCAAAACTGACCACTATGATGGGATGTCCTTGAAAGTATTGCTTAAGCTTCTAACTCGCCATAAAAACCCCATACACCAGCTTCTGCCAATGCGGATATCTTTGTTTTGACTCGATGAGCACTTTACTGATATAGTAAACCGGTCTTTGAGCCGGATATTCCTTCCCAGCCTCCTTGCGCTCAACCACAATCACCACGCTGACAGCCCAGGCATTAGCAGCCACATATAATAACAGCGTCTCATTATCAACCGGAGCAGCAAGGACCGGTGGTTCAGCCAACTGCCTCTTTAAGTCCTCAAACGCCGCATCAGCTGCGTCACTCCAGACAAAAGTGTCTGTTTTCTTCAACATCTGATACAGAGGGATTGCCTTCTCTCCCAAGATGCTGATAAACCGGCTCAGGGCTGCAATTCGACCCGCCAGACGCTGAACATCATTGATACACTCTAGTTTAGCCAGACATGTAATCACCTTGATCTTTTCCGGATTAGCCTCAATGCCCCTGTTAGACACCAGGAAACCTAAAAGCTTGCCTGCCGGAACACCGAAGACACATTTGTCCGGATTGAGCATCATCTTGTAAACCCGTAGATTGTCAAAGGTCTCCTTGAGGTCATCTATCAATGTCTCCTTCTTCCTGGATTTCACCATAATGTCGTCCACATAAGCATGAACATTGCGCCCAATCTGAGTATGAAGACAATTCTGTACACATTGCTGATAAGTTGCTTGGGCACTCTTGAGCCCAAAGGGCATAGATACATAGCAGAAGGCTCCAAAGGGAGTGATGAAGGTTGTCTTCTCCTGGTCCTTAACTGCCATTTTGATCTGATGATAACCAGAATAAGCATCCAAGAAACTCAAACGCTCACAACCCGCCGTAGCATCAATGATCTGATCAATATGCGGGAGAGCAAAAGGATCTGCTGGACAAGCTTTGTTATAGTCCGTGTAATCCACATACATGCGCCAAGTACCATTCTTCTTAAGCACTAGCACCGGATTGGCCAACCACTCCGGATGAAAAACTTCAACAATAAACCCAGCAGCCAACAGCCGGGCTACCTCTTCTCCAATGGCCTTGCGTCTTTCTTCGTTGAAGCAACGAAGAAACTGCTTGACCGGTTTAAACTTAGGATCAATATTGAGAGTGTGCTCAGCGAGTTCCCTCGGCACACCTGGCATGTCAGAAGGCTTCCATGCAAAGATGTCCCAGTTCTCACGGATGAACTCAATGAGTGCGCTTTCCTATTTTGGATCCAGATTAGTGTTGATACTAAACTGTTTGGATGAATCGCCAGGAACAAAATCAACAAGTTTAGTCTCATCAGCCGGTTTGAACTTCAGGGTCGGGTCATGCTCTGTGGTGGGCTTCTTTAGAGGGGTCATATCTGCCGGATCAACATTGTCTTTGTAGAACTTCAATTCTTCTGTTGCACAAACCAACTCAGCATAGGCCGCATCACCCTCTTCACAGTCCAAAGCAATCTTACGACTCCCGTGTACCGTGATGGTCCCCTTATGACTCGACATTTTGAGTTGTAAATAAATATAACAGGGCCTTGTGAAAGCACAAGTGCTCCCTAGGTGGTTTTGGTAATTAATGTCAACATATATCTTGTTGGACTAACACTTTTACCTAGTATGTTTCAGATAACTTCAACAATGAAGTGGCATGGACTAAAGGATGTGGAACCCCTTCAAGATGCTAAGGACAAAGGATTGGCTCAAGCTTCAAGCACAAGACTCTACATTTTATATTTTAGTGATCCAAGATCACATTGAGTTTATAGGAAAAGCCAATACTATCAAGAAGGGATGAGGTGTTGCTTAATGAGGTTCTTGCTCAAATTGCTTAGTGATATGCTCCAAAACCCTCAACTACTTTCTCACATCCATATGACCTAAACCAAAAGTCAAACTCGGACCGATTCTTTCTATCCGGCGCCACTGAGTTCAGATGTCATAGCCACTACCACAAACCCTAGGCAAATTGGTCTCACCGATAGGGATCTCGGTCTCACCAAGATGGGATTGCAATCTCTCTGTATGTCCATTACCAAAATTGGTCTCACTGAGTTTGCGTAACTGGTCCTACTGAGATTGCAATGTAAACTCTACGGTTCCCTTTTGTAACATTTCGGTCTCACCGAAATGTGCGAACCGGTCCCACCGAGTTTACCTGACCAACTCTCTGGTTAGCTTATTACCAAAGTCGACCGAAATGTGCGAACCGGTCCCACCGAGTTTACCTGACCAACTCTCTGGTTAGCTTATTACCAAAATCGTCCCCATCGAGTTTGTGTAATCGGTCTCACCAAGATTACGTTATGCCCTAACCCTAACCATATCGGTCCTACCGAGTTACATGTCGGTCCCACCGAAAATCCTAACGGTCACTAGATTTGCTAAATCGGTCCGACCGAGTTTCTCAATTCGGTCCCACCGAGATTGGCAAGTTGTGTGTAATGGTTAGATTTTGTGTGGAGGCTATATATACCCCTCCACCTCCTCTTCATTCATGGAGAGAGCCATCAGAACGAACCTACACTTCCAACTTACATTTTTTGAGAGAGAACCACCTACTCATGTGTTGAGACCTAGATATTCCGTTCCTACCATATGAATCTTGATCTCTAGCCTTCCCCAAGTTGCTTTCCACTCAAATCTTCTTTCCACCAAATCCAAATCCTGTGAGAGAGAGTTGAGCGTTGGGGAGACTATCATTTGAAGCACAAGAGCAAGGAGTTCATAATCAACACACCATTTGTTACTTCTTGGAGAGTGGTGTCTCCTAGATTGGCTAGGTGTCACTTGGGAGCCTCCGACAAGATTGTGGAGTTGAACCAAGGAGTTTGTAAGGGCAAGGAGATCACCTACTTCGTGAAGATCTACCGCTAGCGAGGCAAGTCCTTTGTGGGCGACGGCCATGGTGGGATAGACAAGGTTGCTTCTTCGTGGACCCTTCTTGGGTGGAGCCCTCCGTGGACTCGCGCATCCATTACCCTTCGTGGGTTGAAGTCTCCATCAACGTGGATGTATGGTAGCACCACCTATCGGAACCATGACAAAAACATCCGTGTATGCAATTGCGTTTGAATTTTCCAAACCCTTCCCTTTACATTCTTGCAAGTTGCATGCTTCACTTTCCGCTTCTCATATACTCTTTGCAAGCTTGCTTGATATGTATTATGATTGTTAAACTTGTGCCAAAACTCCACTTAAACTTAAAGAAATTAAAAACTGCTACTTTTGGCACTTAGTGTCTAATCACCCCCCCTCTAGACACCTCTTCTCGATCCATTCAATTGGTATCAGAGCTTTGGTCTCCATTGCTTTGGTTTAATCACCATTGGAGGAAGATGGATGAGTCTACTTTGGGGAGTCTTAGACATAGAGTGCCTATACTTGATGGAGAGTATTTTCATGAGTGGAAAAATGAGATGCTTGTGATTTTCAATCAATATCATTTGAACAAGTACATTGCTAGCCCTTGTGCACCTCATGTTGATCCTATGCATCCTACCCTTGATGAGTCAATTGACATGATCAGGAATCTTAGAACTGTTAATCTTATCACTAGAGGCTTCCCTAGAAACTTGATTGGAAACTTGCCTACTCTTAAGTGTGCCTACACTATATGGAAATTTCTTGAGGAACGATTTCCGGATTATTCCTTGAAAATCTAGATGAAATTCTCCATAAGTCTATTGCCTTGAGTAAGATGAATTCCAATGATCCTACGTTTGGTAATTGTCTATTCAAACTTACAACTCTTATTTGTACCAAAGGAAATGTTGGAATCATTAGCGGCATTATTTCTGAAGTTATTAAAATTCATAAAGAAGATCATTGTCAAACTCATTCTAACAAATCACCCTCTCAAGGAATTGATCCACCACATGATGATGTTGAACATGGATACTACGATGAGGATGATGATAGTGACTTTGATCTTGATGATGCAATGAGACATTTTGGTCTTATGGCAAATCTTCGGGGATATATGGAAGGAGGAAAGGAATGGGTTCTTGATAGTGGGTGTACCGATCACATGACTGGAGATAAAGACATGTTTCGTGAGCTTGCTGGAAACGATGGTCCTCGAAAGTATGTCACTTTCAGTGACATCTCAAAGGGTAAGGTTGTTGGCCTCGGTAAGGTGGCCATCTCACATGATAGCTCCATTCAAAATGTTATGCTCGTTGAATATCTTGGCTACAACTTACTTTCAATATCTAGACTTGCTGATTTTGGTTTCAGTGTCCTATTTACTGAAGTAGATTGGCAAGTGTTTCGTAGAGATAATCATAAAATGGTCTTTACCGGTATATGTAGAGGTGATCTTTACATTGTTGATTTCACTAAAAAGGCTCAACCTAGAACTTGCTTTATTGCTAAATCTTCTAAAGGTTGGTTATGGCATAGACGATTAGGTCATGTTGGCATGCGAAATCTTGGCAAGCTTATTAAAGGAAATCATATCCTTGGTGTTAATGATGTCATATTTGATAAGGATAGACTTTGCAGTGCTTGTCAAGCAGGTAAACAAGTTGGAGGAAGGCATCCCGTAAAGAACATCATAACCACAAGGAGGCCACTCGAGCTACTTCACATGGATCTCTTTGGTCCCAACGCTTACAAGAGTCTCGGTGGAAATTCTTTTGGTCTAGTTATAGTTGATGATTTTTCAAGATTTATGTGGGTGTTCTTTCTTGATGACAAATCGCAGGTCCAAAAGATCTTCAGAAACTTCGCTAGGAAGGCCCAAAATCAATTTGAAGTGAATATCAAGAAGGTTCATAGCGACAACGGAACAGAGTTCAAGAACGCAAATGTGGACACCTTTCTTGACGAAGAAGGGATTTCACATGAGTTCTCGGCTACATACACACCTCAACAAAATGGAGTTGTTGAGAGGAAGAACCGGACGCTCATCGAAATGGCAAGAACGATGTTTGATGAGTACAAGACGCCGAAGCACTTTTGGGCAGAAGCGGTTGAGACAGCTTGTCATGCAACCAATCACTTGTATCTTCACAAGCTACTCGGCAAGACAGCATACGAGCTCCTCACTGGTAACAAACCCCAAGTTGGATACTTTTGAGTATTGGGCTCAAAGTGCTACATTCTTGATAAGCATCATCATTCTAAATTTGCTCCTAAGTCTCATGAAGATTTCCTACTTGGTTATGGCTTAAACTCTCACACTTACCGTGTCTACAACAATTTCACCCGAAAGGTTGAAGAAACGGTAGATGTGAAGTTTGATGAATCTAACGGCTCGCAAGTAGAGCAATTGCCAATTGACGTAGGAGACAAAGACCCCTTGGAAGCAATCCAAGACTTTTCTATTGGCAAGATTCATCCAACAGAGGTGAAGGAGAGTACCTCGTCCGTCCAAGTGGAAGCTTCTACCTCACGACAAGGTGAACCAAGAGTTGATACGGAAGCATCCACAAGTGGGACACACCAAGATGAAGAAAGCGAGGAAGTACACCAAGAACGTCAACAACCTCCTTCTCCACCACGACAAGAGAACGACAATGCCAACAATGAAGAAGGCCAAGAAGAAGAACAAGATGAAGAAGATGTTCAACCAAGACCCAAGCAAAAGCTTTCACGAGTTCGAGTAAGAATTGCTAAAGACCATCCCGTCGAGCAAATCTACAATGATATCCAAACCGGGAGAATCACTCGCTCAAAAACTCGTTTAGCTAACTTTTGTGAACACTATTCATTCATCTCTAGCATTGAACCTATGAAGGTTGAAGAAGCATTGGAAGATCCGGACTGGATAAACGCTATGCATGAAGAGCTACACAACTTTGAGAGAAATCAAGTTTGGACATTAGTTGAGAAGCCCGACAACAACCACAACATCATTGGTACCAGATGGATGTTTCACAACAAGCAAGATGAAAATGGACAAGTAGTCAGCAACAAAGCACGTCTCGTCGCCCAAGGCTACACACAAGTCAAAGGTATGTACTATGGTGAGACTTATGCTCCCGTTGCTAGACTAGAGTCCATTCGCATCTTACTTGCCTATGTTAATCACCATGATATCACCTTGTACCAAATGGACATTAAAAGTGCCTTTTGATACGTCTCCAACATATCTATAATTTATGAAGTATTCATGCTATTATATTATCCTTCTATGATGATTTATATGCATTTATATGTAATTTTATATGATTTTTAGGACTAACCTATTAAACTAGAGCCCAGTGCCAGTTTCTGTTTTCTCCTTGTTTTTGTGTTTTACAAAAAAGGGATATCAAACGGAGTCCAAATGACGTGCCAATTTTTGAGGATTTTTTTTGGACCAAAAGAAGACCACAGAGCATCGGAGTTGGGCCAGAGGAGTCTCGGCTGCCCACGAGAGTAGGGGGCGCCCCCCTAGGGTGCGGCCCCCTATCTCGTGGACAGCCCGGAGGCCCCCTTGACGTGAAACCAACGCCAAAAATTCCTATAAATATAGAAACCTTCGGGAATTAACCTAGATCGGGAGTTCCGCCGCCGCAAGCCTCTGTAGCCACGAGAAATCAATCTAGGCCCTCTCCGGTAGGGTGCTGGAGAGGGCCATCATCACCGGAGGCCACGGAGGAGGATCTCGGAGGGGCCATCATCACCATGAAGGCCAAGGACCAGAGGGGGAAAGCCACGGAGGAGGAAGCACAAGGGGGAGAACCTCTCCTCCTCTCTCTTGGTGGCACCAGAGTGCCATCGGGAGGGGAATCATCGCCGCGGTGACCGTCTTCATCAACATCACCATCATCATCACCATCCTCATCTGTTTTACGCGGTCCACTCTCCCACACCCCGCTGTAATCCCTACTTGAACATGGTGCTTTATGCTACATATTATGATCCGATGATGTGTTGCCATCCTATGATGTTTTGAGTAGATATCTTTTGTCCTTGGGTTGATTGGTGATCTAGATTCGTACGAGTTGTATGTTTTATTTTGGTGCTGTCCTATGGTGCCCTCCATGTCACGCAAGTGTGAGGGATTCCCGCTGTAGGGTGTTGCAATACGTGCATGATTCACTTATAGTGGGTTGCATGAGTGACGGAAACACAAACCCGAGTAAGGGGGTTGTTGCGTACGGGATAAAAGGGGACTTGATGCTTTAATGCTATGGTTGGATTTTTACCTTAATGATCTTTAGTATTTGCGGATGCTTGCTAGAGTTCCAATCATAAGTGCATATGATCCAAGGATGGAAAAGTATGTTAGCTTATGCCTCTCCCTCATATGAAATTGCAATGACGACTATCGATCTTGTTAACAATTGTCTAGGACAATTCCGCACATCGATCCACCATTATTCCACACTCGCTATTTATATTATTTAGTACTATATTCTAACTTTATGATAACATCACCTACTTTTATATTTTAGCTCTCCGGTATCATACAAAGTTATCCTCTTTATACCCACAACACAGTTTTATTTCTTGTTTCTAGTTGGAAGCAAACGTTCGGTGCACGTAGAGTCGTATCAGTGGCAGATAGGGCTTGAGAGAATATTGATCGTACCTTTAGCTCCTTGTGGGTTCGACACTCCATACTTATCACTTCCACCTTTGGGAATTGCTACGATGATTCCCTGCACTTGGGGATTATCAAGCTCTTTTCTGGCACCGTTGCCGGGGAGCAATAGCGTGGGGTTGATATTTTCGTGTGTGCTTGTTTGCTTTCTTCACTTAGTAGATTTTGTTTTTCCTTTTTTGTTTCTGTTTAGTTGTGGGTGAAACATACAATTTTTTTAAAAAGAATTACTTGCCTCTCATGCTTAAAAAAGTTTTTCAAAAAGATAAGTGATTGGAAAGTTATGCATTAAAGAAGTGAGGGTCGACCTTGAGCATTGTGTTCATGCTCACAGAAACAATGTTGATTTTTTCATGGAAGTTTCTCTGTAAATAAATATCCCCTTGTTTATATCCTTTGTATTATAAAAATATTGTGCCAAGCTTTGGTTTTAGGATGATAAGATTGCTTGCTTACTATGTGCAGAACAAAAACAGAAAATTTGGCCGTAGTGCTTGAATTTACATTTTTTACTAGAAAGTCAAATGGGTCTGAAACTTTTTGCACATTACTTATGTACAAATTTTTCAAATTTTCAAATTTATTTCATAATTTTTTGCATTACAGAAGTTTACTACAGACTGTCCTGTTCTTGACAGATTCTGTTTTTTGTGTGTTGTTTGCTTATTTTGATGCATCTATGGCTACTATGCAGGGTATGAACCATAGAGAAGTTGGAATACAGTAGGTTTAACACCAATATAAACAAAGAATGAGTTAATTACAGTACCTTAAAGTGGTAGTTTGCTTTATTACACTAACGGATCTCACAAATTTTTGTTTAAGTTTTTTGTGAATGGAGTGTTTGAAGAACGAGTAATTACCGATGTGAGAAGAATAAAGAGAGACAAGAGTTCAAGCTTGGGGATGACCAAGGCACCCCAAGTAAATATTTCAAAGGATACTCAAGCATCTAAGCTTGGGGATGCCCCGGTTGGCATCCCATCTTTCTTCTTCGACAAATATCGGTATACCTCGGTTTTTGTTTTGTTCACATGATTTGTGTCCTTTGTGTTTGTATTTTTCTTTAAGAATCATGCTAGTATGAGCTAGCTCTTTATTGATTTGAAAAATGCTTCATGTGCTTCACTTATATCTTTTAAGTATGATCTTATAGAATTGCTCTTTGTGCTTCACTTAAATCGTTTGAGTATGGTTTTGTATAATGCTTCATGCGCTTCGCTTATATATTTTGAGCTTGGATATTGGCTATTTTATATTAATTGTAAAATGATCCGGGAACTTCACTTATATCTTTTGGAGTATGAATAATACTATAATTTAAAGTGGGTTTGGAAGAGTGTCAACTTTAGGAATTAGTGATCCCACTATCTTGGAGGAGGTTGAATCTTTGTACGATATTTATGAAAGTGGATTTGGAAGAGTGTCAAGTTTAGTTAGTATTCCACTATTTCGGAAGAGGTTCCAATTGAGTATGAGAACAAAGTTGCTATCCTTGTTGCTACTGAAATTTTTTATGAGGGAGGAATATGTGCTTGTAGGAGTTGTAATAATATCAAGTTTCCTCTCTATGTGCTTAAATTTTTGAAGTTATACTTGTTTTGCCTTCCTATGCTAGTTGACTTTTGTTCCTATAAATTGTGTGCTCACAAAATCCCTATGCTTAGTAAGTGAGTTAGATTTAAATGTGCTAGTCATATTCTTCATGATGCTCTCTTTGTGTTTCAACTCTTTTCTTTTATGCGAGCATCATTGAAATCATCATGCCTAGCTAAAAGGCATTAAAGAAAAGCGCTTGTTGGGAGACAACCCAATATTTATCCTTACTGTTTTTGTGTGTATACATGATTAAGCTACTGTAGTAATCATGTTTCATAACTTTTGTTTCAATAAAGTGCCAAGTAAGACCTTTGGGAAGACTTGGGTGAAAGTTAATGTGATCTTGCTGTAAAAAACAGAAACTTTGCGCTCACGAGATTAGATTTCATTTTTTACATAAGAGATATTTTGAGTTGATTCTTTTTGCAGAAGATTAATAGAAAAATTCCTCACGTCCAGCAATTTATTTAATAATTGTTGGAGTAGCAGAAGTTCGGTTATTGTTCAGATCATTACAGACTGTTCTATTTCTGACAGATTCTGTTTTCATTGCATAGTTTGCTTGCTTTCTAGTTTCTATGGCTTATATTTCTCAATATAAATTGTAGAAATGATATGGTACAGTAGGCATTTATGTGAAAAAATTATGAACCTTGTCTTTTACAGTACCAAAGTGCATGGTTTTCTCTTTATCATACTAACCTATCTCACGAAGTTCCATTAAGTTTTGTGTGATTGAAGTTTTCAAGTTTTGGTTGAGATATAGATATGAGGAGAATAAGGAGTGGAAAGACCCTAAGCTTGGGGATGCCCAAGGCACCCCAAGGTCATATTCAAGGAAGACTCAAGCGCCTAAGCTTGGGGATGCCCCGGAAGGCATCCCCTCTTTCGTCTTCAAAACTATCGGCACATCTTACTCGGAGCTATATTTTTATTCGTCACATGATATGTGTTTTGCTTGGAGCATATTTTCAATTTTACTTGATGTTTGAATAAAATCATTGGATCTGAATTATTGAATAAAAATAAGGGGACCCTCCCATGGCTAGTTAATTATTTGACTACGCAGTGTCCTTCACTCATATTTTTTGGAGTAGTTTGTCTTTTACTCATGTGCTTCATGTATATCCTATGAGTAAATGGGGGAATGAATTGAATGTCATAAATCTGAAATTTTATATGTTTCATATGCTTATAACTTGGTTAGTGATGACTTCACACATAGAAAGTATGAGGCATCAAATTTGTTGAGAGTGGATAAATGTAGTTTTGGTCATCGTTGCAATTAATAGGAAGTAATAAGGAAAGAGAGGTTCACATACAAATATATTATCTTGGACATCTTTTATGATTGGGAGCACTCATTAAGTATGACATGCTAAAAGAGTTGACATTGGACAAGGAAGACAACGTAATGGTTTATGTTTTCCGACATCTCAGTTAAAGCATATTGTCATTGACCTTCCAAACATGTTGAGCTTGCCTTTCCCCCTCATGCTAGCCAAATTCCTTACACTAAGTAGAGATACTACTTGTGCTTCCAAATACCTGTAAACCCAATTTTGCCATGAGAGTCCACCATACCTACCTATGGATTGAGTAAGATCCTTCAAGTAAGTTTTCATCGGTGCAAGCAATAAAAATTACTCTCTAAATATGTATGACTTATTAGTGCAGAGAAAATAAGCTTTGTACGATCTTGTTGTGGAAGTAATAAAAGCGACGGACTGCATAATAAAGGTCCACATACAAGGGGAAATATAAAGTGACGTTCTTTTGCATTAAGATTTTTTGCATCAACCCTAAATGCGCATGACAACCTCTGCTTCCCTCTGCGAAGGTCCTATACTTTACTTTATGTTTTTACTTTATGCTTGAGTCAAGGTGATCCTCACCTTTCCCTTTTTCATTTTATCCTTTGGCAAGCTCCTCGTGTTTGAAAGATCATGATATATATATCCAATTGGATGTAAGTTAGCATGGGCTATTATTGTTGACATCACCTAAAGGTGAATATGTTGGGAGGCAACACAATAAGCCCCTATGTTTCTCAGTGTCCGGCTGAAACTCCATAACCACAAGTATTGCGTGAGTGTTAGCAATTGTAGGAGACTATATGATAGTTGAGTATGTGGACTTGCTGAAAAGCTCTATTCTTGACTCTTTCTGATGTTATGATAAATTGCAATTGCTTCAATGACTGAGATTATAGTTTGTTAGTTCTCAATGAAGTTTCTGAACCACACTTGACATTGTGAATAGATTGTTACTTGATCATGAAATTTTTTATGAGATAAGCTACTAATATGACACATATTGATGCTAGAAAAGGTGATTGAAATTATCTTTGATCAAACTTGTGCACCTACTAGCATTCACACTTCATAAATTATTTCTTTTATCATTTACCTACTCGAGGACGGGCAGGAATTAAGCTTGGGGATGCTGATACGTCTCCAATGTATCTATAATTTATGAAGTATTCATGCTATTATATTATCCTTCTATGATGATTTATATGCATTTATATGTCATTTTATATGATTTTTGGGACTAACCTATTAACCTAGAGCCCAGTGCCAGTTTCTGTTTTCTCCTTGTTTTTGTGTTTTACAGAAAAGGGATATCAAACGGAGTCCAAATGACATGCCAATTTTTGAGGATTTTTTCTGGACCAAAAGAAGACCACAGAGCATCGGAGATGGGCCAGAGGAGTCTCGGGCTGCCCACGAGAGTGGGCCCCCCTAGGGCGCGGCCCCCTATCTCGTGGACAGCCCGGAGGCCCCCTTGACGTGAAACCAACGCCAAAAATTCCTATAAATACAGAAACCTTCGGGAATTAACCTAGATCGGGAGTTCCGCCGCCGCAAGCCTTTGTAGCCACGAGAAATCAATCTAGGCCCTCTCCGGTAGGGTGCCAGAGAGGGCCATCATCACCGGAGGCCATGGAGGAGGATCTCGGAGGGGCCATCATCACCATGAAGGCCAAGGACCAGAGGGGGAAAGCCATGGAGGAGGAAGCACAAGGGGGAGAACCTCTCCTCCTCTCTCTTGGTGGCACCGGAGTGCCATCGGGAGGGGAATCATCGCCGCAGTGATCGTCTTCATCAACATCACCATCATCATCACCATCCTCATCTCTTTTACACGGTCCACTCTCCCACACCCCGCTGTAATCCCTACTTGAACATGGTGCTTTATGCTACATATTATGATCCAATGATGTGTTGCCATCGTATGATGTTTTGAGTAGATATCTTTTGTCCTTGGGTTGATTGGTGATCTAGATTGGTACGAGTTGTATGTTTTATTTTGGTGCTGTCCTATGGTGCTCTCCGTGTCACGCAAGCATGAGGGATTCCCGCTGTAGGGTGTTGCAATCCGTGCATGATTCACTTATAGTGGGTTGCGTGAGTGACGGAAACACAAACCCGAGTAAGGGGGTTGTTGCGTACGGGATAAAAGGGAACTTGAGGCTTTAATGCTATGGTTGGGTTTTTACCTTAATGATATTTAGTAGTTGCAGATGCTTGCTAGAGTTCCAATCATAAGTGCATATGATCCAAGGATGGAAAAGTATGTTAGCTTATGCCTCTCCCTCATATGAAATTGCAATGACGACTATCAATCTTGTTAACAATTGCCTAGGACAATTCCGCACACCGATCCACCATTATTCCACACTCGCTATTTATATTATTTAGTATTATATTCTAACTTTATGATAACAGCACCTAGTTTTATATTTTAGCTCTCCGATATCATACAAAGTTATCCTCTTTATACCCACAACACAGTTTTATTTCTTGTTTCTAGTTGGAAGCAAACGTTCGGTGCACGTAGAGTCGTATCAGTGGCAGATAGGGCTTGAGAAAATATTGATCTTACCTTTAGCTCCTTGTGGGTTCGACACTCCATACTTATCACTTCCACCTTTGGGAATTTCTACGATGATTCCCCGCACTTGGGGATTATCACCTTTCTAAACGGTGAAATAGAGGAGCAAGTCTATATTAAACAACCTCCCGGCTTTGTCAATCCTAAGAAACCTAATCATGTTTACAAACTCCACAAAGCTCTTTATGGACTTAAACAAGCTCCTAGAGCTTGGTATAAATGCTTAACCAAGTTCTTTATTGAAAAAGGCTTTGAAATTGGAAAAATTGATTCTACACTTTTTACTAAAAGGGTCAATGGAGAATTATTTGTATGCCAAATTTATGTTGATGATATTATATTTGGATCAACTAACCCTCATTTTAGTGAGAAGTTTGGAAAGCTAATGTCGGAGAAGTTTGAGATGTCGATGATGAGTGAACTCAAATTCTTTCTTGGGTTGCAAATCAAGCAAACTAAGGAAGGTACTTTTGTCTCTCAAACAAAGTGCACCAAGGACTTATTCAAGAAGTTCAATATGCAAGAATGCAAAGGTATGACTACACCCATGCCTACTAGTGGACATCTTGATTTGACCAAAGATGGTGAACCGGTCGATCAAAAGGTTTATCGCTCTATGATTGGTTCATTCTTGTATCTATGTGCTTCACGTCCCGATATTATGCTAAGTGTGTGCATGTGTGCACGATATCAAGCTGCACCTAAAGAATGTCATCTTAAGGCCGTGAAAAGGATAGTGAGACACTTAATTCATACACCAAATTTTGGCATTTGGTATCCTAAGAGAGCCTCTTTCGATCTTGTTTGCTACTCTGACTCGGATTATGCCGGTGACAAAGTTGATAGAAAGTCCACTTCGGGTACTTGTCAGTTCCTTGGTAGATCTCTTGTATCTTGGTCTTCCAAGAAACAAAACTCGGTATCCTTGTCCACCGCCGAAGCGGAATACATTGCCGCTGGATCATGTTGTGCTCAATTACTTTGGATGACCCAAACTCTTAAAGATTATGGGATATATGTGAAACATGTTCCATTACTTTGTGACAATGAGAGTGCAATCAAGATTTCTCACAATCCCGTGCAACACTCTCAAACTAAGCATATTGAAGTTCGTCATCATTTCATTCGAGATCATGTTTCCAAAGGGGACATTAATGTTAAGCATGTTTGCACCAAAAAAAATTAGCGGATATTTTCACCAAACCACTTGATGAGAAAGTGTTTTGCAGGTTAAGAGGTGAATTGAACATCATTGAAGCTTCAAACTTGGAGTAGGAACTCCATTTGATACATGCAAGACATGAGCTTATAACTAATCCTTGATATTTCTCTTATGATGATGATTTTACATCTTGGATATATTTGCACCTTGCATGTTATCTAACCCTTGTAGGTACTTGGATGAATCTAACTCTATGATATTGCAACTTACTCACATCTTGAGCAATCTCTACATCACCAAGTCGCTACGTAATGGTGGTTGAAGACAAGGAAGCACGAAACCATTCAAACATATCCTTTGACAAATTCTATGTTGAGTTTCATGATTGTCATTTTGGATATACAAGTGCTCTAAAACTAACCCATGTAGGTAGATGAACTCAAATTCCAAAGTGGTGCTCCCATCTCTTGATGAGCTACATCAACCTTGAGCAACCCACACAAGTTCAACTACATGATCACAATCAACACCACCACCCAAGGTATGTTATTCCATCTTAGAGAAGCTTTACTCCAAGACATGAGTCAAAGCAACTCGACAAGATGAGAATACATCAAGATGCTTAAACAAAAAATGGTAACCCCATTTTGAGCATAAACGATGAATATGACCTATGATCAAGTGATCTCACTTGACTCCTAAGTCAATATACTCTAACATAGGTGACTTTGTCGCCGACCAATTCTAGATGAAGTTCTCTTGTGTTCTTTTCTGTGCTCTTGCATTCATCTCATGCATATTTGTTTCCCCTTTTTCAAAAAAAACTTCATCTAGATTTATTTTTAAGTTTCTTCTCTTTTACTTTCTCAGTTGCATTCCCTGCATCCAATTCATTGCAAATCTTTCAGTTAATTCCTTGCAAATCCTTGTGAGATCTTACTTGTCTAGTGAGCTGAGGTGACAAAAGTTTTCTCTGTGATGAATTCGGTCACACCGGTCCTTTGGTTTCGGTCCAACCGACTCCTTTCGGTGCAACAGAAGAATATAACTCGGTGCCACCAATTTCACTACAGGAAAAACATTTTGCCACTTGTCCCTACATTACTTTTGATCCAGCTCCACTCCATGAATCTTGTCCTCAACCAGCATCACATTTAATTTGTTGCTTTGTGCCATGACTCAAGGACCAAACCCACTCACGACAAATTCCAGAAGACCCTTCTTGGAAACTGATGTCAAAGGGGGAGAGAGAGATCACATCAAAGCTTAATCATATCTCTAGGGGGAGAGAATACTCAAGGAGAGAGAGTAATCTTCAAGGATCCCAGATGCTTGGTGCTCAAGAGGAGAGATGTTACATGTCTTATAGAGGGGAAAGACATGTTCATATGTGTTTATTTGCATTAGCTCTATTCATTTGTCTCTTTGAGCTCTGATTTTCTGTTCCCTATCTTCTCCCAGTATCCCATGCTAGATTCAGGGGGAGCAAGACTTTCAAGGGAAAGAAATTCTTTAAATTCATTGCACATCTTCACCTTTGGGGACATGTCGATATCCAATGTGGTACTTGGTACTCACTCTCTACATGTCATCCCAGTCTTGGTACTCTTGTGGTTTCTTCTTGTTTGCTCTGGCTAGTAGATGCATCTGTGTTATCTAACCTTATTTTCACAGGTTTATTCCATCCTAAGCCAACTCAAGACCACAAGGTAAGTATATGCATCACAATCATGTGTATGAGGAATTCTTGCTGATGTACATACTGTTTGCAAGAAGGACTCATGAGCATGAAGGTACTTTTCCCACAATTCTTTGCTCTGATGCATATAGCCAAGATACATGTAACACATTGCCTACTCTGTCATGATTATGCATTCACATGCTTCTATTTTCCATATTCACATGACTGCATACATGTAGGGGGAGCCTATGCATGTTACATGTCTTTCCAAAGCTATACTTGTTATTCACTATATATCCTCTATCTAAAGATTTGATGTATGTTGTCATCAATTACCAAAAAGGGGGAGATTGAAAGCACAAGTGCTCCCTAGGTGGTTTTGGTAATTAATGTCAACATATCTCTTGTTGGACTAACACTTTTACCTAGTATGTTTCAGATAAGTTCAACAATGAAGTGGCATGGACTAAAGGATGTGGAACCCCTTCAAGATGCTAAGGACAAAGGATTGGCTCAAGCTTCAAGCACAAGACTCTACATTTTGTATTTTAGTGATCCAAGATCACATTGAGTCTATAGGAAAAGCCAATACTATCAAGAAGGGATGAGGTGTTGCTTAATGAGGTTCTTGCTCAAAGTGCTTAGTGATATGCTCCAAAACCCTCAACTACTTTCTCACATCCATATGACCTAAACCAAAAGTCAAACTCGGCCCCACCGATTCTTTCTATCCGGCGCCACTGAGTTCAGATGTCATAGCCACTGCCACAAACCCTAGGCAAATCAGTCTCACCGATAGGGATCTCGGTCTCACCGAGATGGGATTGCAATCTATCTGTATGTCCATTACCAAAATCGGTCTCACCGAGTTTGCGTAACCGGTCCTACCGAGATTGCAGCGTAAACTCTTTGGTTCCCTTTTGTAACATTTCGGTCTCACCGAAATGTGCGAACTGGTCCCACTGAGTTTACCTGACCAACTCTTTGGTTAGCTTATTACCAAAATCGGTCCCACCGAGTTTGTGTAATCGGTCTCACCGAGATTACGTTATGCCCTAACCCTAAACATATTGGTCCTATCGAGTTGCATGTTGGTCCCACCAAAAATCCTAAGGGTTAATAGATTTGCTAAATCGATCCGACCGAGTTTCTCAATTCGGTCCCACTGAGATTGGCAAGTTATGTGTAACGGTTAGATTTTATGTGGAGGCTATATATACCCCTCCACCTCCTCTTCATTCATGGAGAGAGCCATCAGAACGAACCTACACTTCCAACTTACATTTTCTGAGAGGGAACCACCTACTCATGTGTTGAGACCAAGATATTCCATTCCTACCATATGAATCTTGATCTCTATCCTTCCCCAAGTTGCTTTCCACTCAAATCTTCTTTCCACCAAATCCAAATCCTGCAAGAGAGAGTTGAGTGTTGGGGAGACTATCATTTGAAGGACAAGAGCAAGGAGTTCATCATCAACACACCATTTGTTACTTCTTGGAGAGTGGTGTCTCCTAGATTGGCTAGGTTTCACTTGGGAGCCTCTGACAAGATTGTGGAGTTGAACCAAGGAGTTTGTAAGGGCAAGGAGATCGCCTACTTCGTGAAGATCTACCGCTAGTGAGGCAAGTCCTTCGTGGGCGACGGCCATGGTGGGATAGACAAGGTTGCTTCTTCATGGACCCTTCTTGGGTGGAGCCCTCCATGGACTCGTGCAGCCGTTACCCTTCGTGGGTTGAAGTCTCCATCAACGTGGATGTACGATAGCACCACCTATCGGAAGCACGACAAAAACATCCGTGTCTCCAATTGCATTTGAATTTTCCAAATCCTTCCCTTTACATTCTTGCAAGTTGCATCCTTTACTTTCTGCTGCTCATATACTCTTTGCAAGCTTGCTTGATATGTATTATGATTGTTAAACTTGTGCCAAAACTCCACTTAAACTTAAAGAAATTAAAAACTGCTACATTTGGCACTTAGTGTCTAATCACCCCCCTTCTAAACACCTCTTCTCGATCCATTCACCTTGCCATGAACTTTGCGTAAGCCGACCGTCCAAACAGGGCGTGATATGGGCTTTGGATTTTCACCACTTCAAAGGTTAAAGTCTCTGACCTAGAATCATGCTCATCACCAAACACAACCTCCAAAGCTATCTTACCAACCGGATATGCCGATTTACCTGGTACTACACCGTGAAAAACAGTGTTCTATGGTTTAAGATTCTTATCCGTCAATCCCATGGGACGGAAGGTTTCATAATACAAGATGTTGATACTGCTCCCTCCATCCATGAGCACCTTGGTGAATTTATAACCTTCCTCCCGAGGTGCCACCACTAAAGCCAGATGACCCGGATTATCAACCCGGGGCGGATGATCCTCTCTGGTCCACACAATGGGCTGCTCGGACCAACGCAAGTAACGGGGTACTGCCGGTTCAACGGCATTAACTGCCCTCTTGTGAAGCTTCTGATCGTGCTTACACAAGCTAGTAGTGAAAACATGATACTGCCCGCCATTCAATTGCATTGGCTGACTCTGAAAACCTGATTGCTGCTGATTCCCCTGATTATTCTACTGGTTGTGGCCACTTTGGTTGTTCTGGTTGCCCTGATTATTCTGAAATCCAGAGTCTGAACCGCCGCTACCGTAACCTGGCCCGTGAAAACCTAGACCTGAACTGCCAGACGGACCCTGATCATACCGGAAGAGATCAGAGTTTTTGAACTCCTTCATAATGAAACAATCCTTCCGGAGGTGTGTTGCTGGAACCTCCTTTGTCCCGTGCTTTGGGCAGGGCTGGTTTAACAGGCGCTCCAGATTCATGCCTCCATTGTGCTGGGGCGGTTTACCCTTACGACGTTGCGCATTGCCTTGCACATTGGTGTTAGCCACAAAATCCGAATTATCCGCTTTACGCTTACTATTGTTCCTGTGGTTCGTCTGGTTATTCTGTCCTTTTGAACCGACATTCTTCTTTCCCTTCTCATGCTTCTCTTCGTCAGAATCGGGATCTTTGGTATTATCAGAATCAACATATTTAACCAGAGCTGCCATGAGTGTGCCCATATCATTGCAGTGGCGCTTGAGCCGTCCCAACTTCATCTTCAGCGACTTAAACCGGCAATTCCCCTCCAATGTTACAATTGCTGTATCGGCATTGATGCGGTCTGACGAATGCAGGATTTCTGAAACCCGGCGCACCCAATGCGTTGTTGATTCATTCTCTCCTTGAACACAAGCAGCTAGATCCACAATGGACATGGGTTGCTTGCACGTATCCTTGAAGTTCGCTATAAACCGGGCCTTCAATTGATCCCATGACCTGATGGAGTTAGCAGGCAGGCTCTTCCACCAAGTACGAGTTGTTCCTTCCAACATCATGGTGAATTATTTTGCACATGCCGCTTCATCCACTTCCAGCATCTCCATAGCCATCTCGTAGCTCTCAACCCATGA
>NC_041393.1:518204190-518249649 GCF_002162155.2 Triticum dicoccoides | reverse complement strand
CGGAGTGAGACACGACACTCCCCATGAGTTGAAAGCTAGCCCAGTACCTCTTTCTACTGACGCCGCTGGCTGAACTAGGGCGGGTTGATGATAACCCGCGTACTGTGCCGCTAATGCGGCCTCCCTTCGTGCTCTGCCATTATCTACCACGTCCTGAGCATTTGCACCACCGCACGCTGGATTAGGCCCTCGAGGGGCGTCACGGTTTCGCGCACTGCTTGACACAGCCGGCTCATCCATGTGCCTGTTGTAGCTCCTGCTCGGGCGAGGGGTCGAATGAATCATGTCTCGGCTGTATGAATAAGCCTGCTGCTGCACCATAGCCGTCTGAAGAAGATCCCTGGCCCGCCGCGTCTCAACCGCCGCTAGCGACTCACCCTCCATCGGAATAGCTGCCAATCGGGATGCTGCAGCGATCATGTTGTCCAAAGGGGTGGAGAAGTGACCTGGGGGGTGTCGTGTAATGCGGCGGGGGTGTCGTGTACTACGGCGGTTTATCCGTTCGTCGAGGTGGTCCCATCACTTGTGGTTGATCCGACGCTCCGGTCCTTGGCACGGCAGTCCGGTTTACCGCTGCCGGGTTGCTGGTTCCTGCTCCTGGCGTACTGAAGAGATTCATTGCATTGTAATCCGCCGGCAAGCGAGACTGATGTCTCCTCCTCAATATGTCATTCGAAGCGTTCTGATCCAGCAAGAGTCGATAATTTTCGGCCTGAATCCTCTGTGACTGGGCATCTAAAGAGGCTCGTTCCTCAGCCATCCTTGTTTCCTCAGCCGCTAAGTCCTCCTTGGCCTGAGTTATCTGATCCCGCAGCTTTGTGACCTCCGCGTTATGCCGATCTTGAGTCTCCCAGGTAACCGCCATGGTCAACAACATCGTCCAGGCGTCCAACAAACCGGAAAGAACTTGAGCCGGCCGGCGCGCGGGGCCTCCTGCCCTGGTGTCTGATTCGGAATTCATTGCCGCTGCAGTTGAGTTTTGCAATGATGGCTGTGTAACGGCCATAAAGATTGCGACCCAATTTGGCGGTTCAAGAAATTCCGGAATACTGCTACCATCGGAATACCCTTCGAACAAGCCATCCTGAACTTGATACAAAGATTCGGTCTCACCGATGGATGACTCTCCATCAGAATAAACGGCCGTCTCACCCTCGGACACCGATTCAGATTCGATCCCATGGATACATCCTACGAATGCATGTTTCATGGCGGGCTGAATCCGGGCAGGACTCGCACGCTGAGTCGTCTCGACGAGGTCGGTGCAGATGTCCGGCCCAGGGCCCGGTTCGCCGATCTTGCCGATAAAGACATGAATTCCTCCGAAGGGGACCTTGTAACCGTACTCGATTGAGCCGGCGTCGGGGCCCCAGCCTGCGTCGTCGATGTAGAGCTTGCCGCGTTGACTCTTAGTCATCCGGCCCACTGCGTATCCCTTGAGACCTTCGAACTTGCCCTCTAAGAACTTGAAACCATCGTGCGATAGCCCCACGGTGGGCGCCAACTATCGTGGAATTGTCACGTCAGATGTCCTAGTGAAAGGACTTAGTCGTGGAGCCATTGCGACTGGGTTAGCTTAGAGGGGTTAAACCGAACAAAAGACACAGGGAGTTTATACTAGTTCGGCCCCTTGCGGTGAAGGTAAAAGCCTATGATCCAGTTGTGGTGTTCTTGATGTGGTATCGATTACCAGGGAGCAAATATGCTTTGCCTAGTTCTCGAGTTGTTGTTTTCTCGTCCCTGAAACGCCGCCGGGTCGTCCCTTTATATACATAGGTTGACGCCCGGACGGTCTATAGAATCCCGAGGCCGGCTCATACAAGTGTCCGACTCGGTTTCTCCTTTCCTTGACTTACAATACAAGTTATACATCTATGGCGGTTTACTATTATGGTCCCTAATCCGCCATTGGGCTCCGGGCCTCTAAGTCTTCATAGTTAAAACGCCATAGCCTTCATCTTCATGGGCTCTTGTACAAGATTCCTTATGAGTTAATCCGGCCCCTCCTGGGCGGTTTAACTCAGTAGTCATATCCCCAACAGTATGAGCTTCTCCATTATTAAGTTATGCACATCCTGCCAGCCCCAAGTCTACTGTTTATGATGAATTTGAATATGTTGTAGACTTGATTACCATGAGCATAAATAACAACCTTTAAAAGAATCTTGCAAATCCGGCTTAAACCATCTGGTTTTGAAATAAATCTGTAATGATAAACGCTGAATCCGTAGCCCCCAAGGGCTGGCTTAATCAACATGAATGAGTCGGTCCTTCATACTCTTGAAAGCAGTACTTACTTGTGTAGTTCTCGTGAGCCGGCTGTGGTTGTTTGTAGGGCAAACATGTTATCGCAAAGTTATAACAAGACAAGCAATATGCATTAGTCCCCAAGTGCCAAGTACTCTTGCTCGCAAAGTGCTTGGGACTTATTCACAAAAACCGTTGCATGAATATCTTTTTCAGTAGACATTAGCCCCCAAGTGCCAAGTGTTGTTGCTTGCAAAAGGCTTGGGACTTCATGTTGTTAGCTAAATTTGAATTATGATTTTGAGCCGGTGTATGTACAGACCACCACTGCTCAACTTCAATCAGAGCTGTCTGACTTGAAGAGCCGCCTGGAGCTGCAAGAAACTGAGACCCGAAAGGTGAACTCAAAGTTCGAATTCAGCGTGACTGAAGCAGAAAAACTGAATACCAGCTTTGAAGTTGAGAAAAGCGCCTGGGCTGAATAAAAGATTGCCTTGACCCAACAAGCTGAAAAGGTGGATGCGGCTCTTGAGGGGTGGCAACTGAACTTTCCGTCTTAAAACGCCATGTGTCTCAGATGGTTTTGGCTATCTTTGGTAAGCCACCTTATGATTGTCAAATTTGAATATCTTCCTTGATGATATGAATTGCCTTTAACCCATCCATGATTATTATGCAGGCCCCAGGAGCACCAATCTCAACCAAGACATGCCTGTGAAGCTGAAGTCCGTTTACACGCTAGTGGAGCAGCTTTATACTGGGGCTCAGCACGCGTTGACCACAATTTCTCCATATAACCAAGCCCCCACTCTCTTGGTTGACGTGTTGAGGAAGCTTTCCATTCTTCCTGAGAGGTTTAGTGAGATGAAGTGATCATCTGCAAGAGCCGGAGCTATGACGGCTTCAAGCCGGGCCAAAGCATGGCTACCGGAGCTAGACCCGGCTGATATATCTATCAGATATCCAAGCTTTAAACAGGACGACACCCCTTTTGACCAGAAAGACTTTGCCACCTGCGTGAAGAACATACGTCCCCTGGCCAGTCTGATTGCCAATGAGACAAATCTCACCAAATACCAGTCGACTTATGACTTAGAAAATCAAAAGATGACGACGCCGTCTTACAAAGTGAAGGACCTAATTCCCCCAATCCGTAAGCACACTTTTGCTCCTAAAGTTGACCCATCCGAGCTTATTGAAGATGAGGCTGAATTCCAAGCCTTAAATGGCATTGCCTGGTCATCACCAACCTTCCAGGAAGTAGAACAGGATGAAGAAGCGGAGAGGGATTATCCGGAAGCATCAGGCCATCAGAGTCAAGAAGATTGATCCGCTGGGCGGTTCATATTTGTGATCTTCTGAAATACAGTTAATCATTTTGACTATTTGGAGTCATGTAATAGGGTAGCAATGACTTTTCTCTGTCGTGCCATCGTGTACGTTTATGTTGTGCTCAATGCTGCTAAGTCACCACTTAAGAATTATCCTTTTAGATTGATCATAATGTTGACTGGTGCAGATGAGAATTTTGAATTATCCTGCACACAAGTAGATCAAAAGAGCCCTTGGCGGTTTATCGCAGGGCGGGTCATAATACCTCACATATAACTACTGAACTTAAAATCGTTATAGATAAGGCTGGTTTAACCCAGATTTAAACATAATAATAACAATATCATACCTGTGATATTGAATCGTACTACCGGTTTATGATACCTGTGCAGTAAGGGTGAGCACCCAAAGCTTTAAGAACCCAATACTTCCAAATATTTGATATCATCATGTATGGGCAGCTTGTCCCCTATCATTAAGTCGTGTAATAGAAACCACGAGTATGCTTCAAATATGAGTTGTAAGATTGAAGGCTACATGGCCGGAATAACTTTAAACCAAAAGGCAAGATAGTATCAAGAAGAACCGAAAAAAATCTTCAAAAAATCAAGCCAAATGAGAAAAGGCGAGGCTATGCTTCGAATACGAGCAGGAAGCCAGACCATAAGGGTTAATAGCTATGATTCGAATACGATCAGGAAGCCCTTGGATGGTTTTTGGCATTGCGCCGATGAAAGGGGTACCGACAGCTATGATTTGAATACGATCAGGAAGCCCCCAAGTGACAAAAGTATTTAACGGTTATGATTCGAATATGATCAATAAGCCGGACCAAGAGGGTTAACGTCTGTGATTCGAATATGATCCAGCCCCCAAGTGATCAAAGCGTTTAACGGCTATGATTCGAATATGATCAGGAAGCCGGACTAAAGGGGTTAACAACTATGATTTTAATATGATCAAGCCCCCAAGTGATCAAAGTGTTTAACGGCTACGATTCGAATATGATCAGTAAGCCGGACCAAAAGGGGTTAATAGCTATGATTCGAATACGATCAAGCCCCCAAGTGATCAAAATGTTCAACGGCTATGGTTCGAATACGACCAGGAAGCCGGACCAAAGGGGTTAGTAGCTGTGATTCGAATACGATCAAGCCCCCTAGTGACCTTGAAATTATGACGATGAAGACTCATGATTCTTGAAGATGAAACAACAGAGGCCCTGCTTTATTATAATCATCATAATATATACATACTCAAAATATGTACATCATAAGAGCCGGTGGCTCAAGTGTAGTAAGGCCGAAGATGAGCAATATTCCATGGCCAGCAGGTCTCCTCCTCCGACTTACGTGAGTCCTTGTGCTCTCGAATATCGATAAGGTAGTATGACCCATTGTTCAAGTTCTTGCTGACCACAAAGGTCCCTTCCCAAGGTGGGGATAACCTGTGCATATTAGTTTGGTCCTGGATGAGCCTGAGCACCAAATCACCTTCTTGAAAGGTTCTGGACTTAACCTGGCGGCTGTGGTAACGTCGCAGATCTTGTTGGTAAATCGCTGACCGAGCCGCCACAAGGTCAAGCTCCTCATCTAACATGTCCAGTGCATCCTGACGTGCTTGTTCATTATCAGCTTCAACGTAAGCCGCCACACGGGGCGAGTCGTGATGGATGTCACTAGGAAGAACTGCCTCTGCTCCGTAAACCATGAAGAAAGGCGTGTAACTCATGGATCTGTTGGGGGTAGTATTGATACTCCATATCATGGAAGGTAACTCTTCCACCCAACAACATGGCGCCCTCTGCAACGGAACCATTAGCCGGGGCTTGATGCCTCTCAAAATTTCTTGATTGGCTCTTTCAGCTTGACCATTGCATTGGGGGTGAGCTACTGACGACACATCAAGTCGAATATGCTCATGTTGACAAAACTCTTTCATAGCACCTTTGGACAAGTTAGTGCCATTATCAGTTATGATTTTGTGGGGAAAGCCAAAGCGAAAAATCACCTTTTTAATGAATTGAACCGCCGTTGCTGCTCACACTTACTGACCGGCTCTGCTTCAACCCACTTTGTAAATTTGTCAACAACCACCAAGAGGTGGGTCTTTTTATCCTTGGACCTTTTAAAAGTCCCAACCATATCAAGCCCCCAGACTGCAAACGGCCAAGTAATTGGAATCATCCTCAATTTTTGAGCCGACACATGAGCTCGCCATGAAAATTTCTGACAACCATCACATTTACTAACGAAATCCTCTACATCAACATGAGCCTCAGCCAATAAAATCCATGACGAAAAGCTTAGGCCACAGGGGACTTTGAACCAGCATGATGACCACAACCTCCCACATGAATCACACGGCCTTCCTCAGGAGAGATGCAACGCTAAAACACCCCAGTGACATTGCGATAGTGTAACTCACCATTGGCAATTGTCATTGATTTAGACCACCGGGTTATCTGCCTAGCCAAAGTTTCATCCTCAGGTAACTCGCCTCGGGTCATATAAGCCAAATATGGTACTGTCCAATCTGGGATAGCGTGAAGAGCCGCAACCAATTGTGCCTTCGGGTCAGGAACATCCAGATCTTCCACTGTAGGCAATTTGACAGAAGGGTTATGTAGAATATCCAAGAAAGTGTTAGGTGGCACCGGCTTATGTTGAGACCCCAACCGGCTTAAGGCATCAGCCGCCTCATTTTTCCTGCGGTCGATGTGTTCCACTTGATAACCCTTGAAGTGACCAGCAATAGCATCAACTTCGCAGTGATAAGCCGCCATGAGTGGAGCCTTAGAATCCCATGTGCCTGAGACTTGTTGAGCCACCAAGTATGAGTCACCGAAACATCTCACCCGTCTTAAGTTCATCTCCTTAGCCATCTGAAGACCATGGAGCAAGGCTTTGTACTCAGCTGCATTGTTAGTATAGGGAAACATCAACCTTAGAACATAACAAAACTTGTCACCTAGAGGGGAAGCAAGACAACTCCAGCCCCCGAGCCCTCCAATTGTTTGGACCCATCAAAGTGAATAGTCCAATATGTGTTATCTGGCTTCTCTTCAGGCATCTGCAGCTCTGTCCAGTCGTTGATGAAATCCACCAATGCTTGAGATTTGATGGCAGTGCAAGGCATATACTTCAAACCATGAGGCGCAAGCTCAATGGCTCACTTGCCTACCCGCCCTGTGGCTTCTTTGTTTTGAATAATATCCCCTAAGGGAGCATAACTGACCATAGTGATGGGATGACCCAGAAAATATTGTTTAAGCTTCCGGCTGGCCATGAAGACCCCATAAACGAGCTTCTGCCAATGTGGATACCCCTTCTTGGACTCAATAAGCACCTCATTGATATAGTAAACCGGCTGTTGAACCGGGTATTCCTTTCTAGCCTCCTTACATTCCACCACAACGGCTGAAGGAAATATGCCCTAGAGGTAATAATAAAGTTGTTATTTATATATTTCCTTATATCATGATAAATGTTTATTATTCATGCTAGAACTGTATTAACCGAAAACTAAGAACATGTGTGAATACATAGACAAATAGAGTGTCACTAGTATGCCTCTACTTGACTAGCTCGTTAATCAAAGATGGTTAAGTTTCCTAGCCAGGCATGAGTTGTCATTTGATGAACGGGATCACATCATTAGAGAATGATGTGATTGACTTGACCCATTCAATTAGCTTAGAACTTGATCGTTTATTATGTTGCTATTGCTTTCTTCATGACTTATACATGTTCCTATTACTATGAGATTATGAAACTCCCGAATACCGGAGGAACACTTTGTGTGCTACCAAATGTCACAACGTAATTGGGTGATTATAAAGGTGCTCTATAGGTGTCTCCGATGGTGTTTGTTGAGTTGGCATAGATGGAGATTAGGATTTGTCACTAGGATTGTCGTAGAGGTATCTCTAGGACCTCTCGGTAATGCACATCACTATAAGCCTTGCAAACAATGTGACTAATGAGTTAGTTACATGATGATGCATTACGGAACAAGTAAAGAGACTTGCCGCTAACAAGATTGAACTAGGTATTGAGATACCGACAATCAAAACTCGAGCAAGTAACATACCGATGACAAAGGGAACAACGTATGTTGTTATGCGGTTTGACCGATAAAGATCTTCGTAGAATATGTGGGAGCCAATATGAGCATCCAGGTTCCGCTATTGGTTATTATCCGGAGACATGTCTTGGTCATGTCTACATAGTTCTCGAACCTGTAGGGTCCGCATGCTTAAAGTTCGGTGGCGATCAGTATTACGAGTTTATATGTTTTGATGTACTGAAGGTAGTTCGGAGTCCCGGATATGATCATGGACATGACGAGGAGTCTCAAAATGGTCGAGACATAAAGATCGATATATTGGATGGCTATGTTTAGACATCGGAATGGTCCCGGGTGAGCTCGGGCATTTACTGGAGTACCAGGAGGTCACCGGAACCCCCCGGGGAGTCAATGGGCCTTATTGGGCCTTAGTGGAAAGGAGGAGGAGGCGGCCAAGGTGGGGGCGCCCCCCCAAGCCCAATCCGAATTGGGAGGGGGCCGGCCCCCCCTTTCCTTCTCTCCTCCCCCTTCATTCCCTTTCCTACTCCAACTAGGGAAAGGGGAATCCTACTCCCACCGGGAGTAAGACTCCCCCCTTGGGTGCGCCTAGGAGGCCGGCCCTCTCCCCCTCCTCCACTCCTTTATATACGGGGGAGGGGGCACCCCATAGACACACAAGTTGATCATTGATCTCTTAGCCGTGTGCGGTGCCCCCCTCCACCATAATCCACCTCGGTCATATCATCGTAGTGCTTAGGCGAAGCCCTGCGCCGGTAGCTTCATCATCACCATCATCATGTTGTCGTGCTAACGAAACTCTCCTTCGACACTCTGCTGGATCGGAGTTCGTGGGACGTCACCGAGCTGAACATGTATAGATCGCGGAGGTGCCGTACGTTTGGTACTAGGATCAGTCGATCATGAAGACGTACGACTACATCAACCGCGTTGTCATAACGCTTCCGCTTTCGGTCTACAAGGGTACATGGACAACACTCTCCCCTCTCATTGCTATGCATCACCATGATCTTGCGTGTGCGTAGGAAATTTTCGAAATTACCACGTTCCCCAACAGTGGCATCCGAGCCAGGTTTATGTGTAGATGTTATATGCACGAGTAGAACACAAGTGAGTTGTGGGCGATAATAGTCACACTGCTTACCAGCATGTCATACTTTGATTCAGCGGTATTGTTGAATGAAGCGGCCCAGACTGACATTACATGTACGCTTACGAGAGACTGGTTCTACCGACGTGCTTCACACACAGGTGGCTGGCGGTGTCAGCTTCTCCAGCTTTAGTTGAATTGAGTGTGGCTACACCCGGTCCTTGTTGAAGGTTAAAACAACACATACTTGACGAAAAATCGTTGTGGTTTTGATGCGTAGGTAAGAACGGTTCTTGCTCAACCTGTAGCAGCCATGTAAAACTTGCAACAACAAAGTAGAGGACGCCTAACTTGTTTTTGCAGGGCATGTTGTGATGTGATATGGTCAAGACATGATGCTAAATTTTATTGTATGACATGATCAGGTTTTGTAACAAAGTTATCGGCAAATGGCAGGAGCCATATGGGTGTCGCTTTATTGTATGCAATGCAGTCGCCCTATAATTGTTTTTACTTTATCACTAAGCAGTAGCGATAGTCGTAGAAACAATAGTTGGTGAGACGACAACAATGCTACGATGGAGATCAAGGTGTCGCACCGGTGACGATGATGATCATGACGATGCTTTGGAGATGGAGATCAAAGGCACAAGATGATGATGGACATATCATATCACTTATATTGATTGCATGTGATGTTTATCCTTTATGCATCTTATTTTGCTTAGTTCGACGGTAGCATTATAAGATGATCTCTCACTAAATTTCAAGGTACAAGTGTTCTCCCTGAGTATCCACCATTGCGAAAGTTTGTCGTGCCGAAACACCACGTGATGATCGCGTGTGATAAGATCTACATTCACATAAAAAGGGTGCAAGCTAGTTTTGCACACGCAGAATACTCAGGTTAAACTTGACAAGCCTAGCATATGCAGATATGGCCTCGGAACACTGAGACCGAAAGGTCGAGCGTGAATCATATAGTAGATATGATCAACATAGTGATGTTCACCATTGAAAACTACTCCATCTCACGTGACGATCGGACATGGTTTAGTTGATTTGGATCACGTGATCACTTAGATGACTGGAGGGATATCTATCTAAGTGGTAGTTCTTAAGTAATATGATTAATTTAACTTTAATTTATCATGAACTTAGTACCGGATAGTTTTTTTGCATGTCTACGTTGTTGTAGACAGATGGCCCGTGCTGCTGTTCCGTTGAATTTTAATGCGTTCCTAGAGAAAGCTAAGTTGAAAATGATGGTAGCAATTACACGGACTGGGTCCGTAACTTGAGGATTATCCTCATTGCTACATAGAAGAATCACGTCTTGGAAGCACCGCTAGGTGCAAGACCCGCTGCAAGAGCAACACCGGACGTTGTGAACGTCTGGCAGATCAAAGCTGATGACTACTCGATAGTTCAGTGTGCCATGCTTTACGGCTTAGAAACGGGACTTCATGGACGTTTTGAATGTTATGGAGCATATGAGATGTTCCAGGAGTTGAAGTTAATATTTCAAGAAAATGCCCGGATTGAGAGATATGAAGTCTCCAATAAGTTCTATAGCTGGAAGATGGAGGAGAATAGTTCTGTCAGTGAACATATACTCAAAATGTCTGGGTATAACAACCACTTGATTCAACTGGGAGTTAATCTTCCTGATAATAGTGTCATTGACAGAATTCTTCAATCACTGCCACCAAGCAACAAGAGCTTCGTGATGAACTATAATATGCAAGGGATGAACAATACATTTCCCGAGCTCTTCGCAATGCTAAAAGCTGCGGAGGTAGAAATCAAGAAGGAGCATCATGTGTTGATGGTCAACAAGACTACCAGTTTCAAGAAAAAGGGTAAAGGGAAGAAGGGGAACTTCAAGAAGAACGGCAAGCATGGTGCTGTTCAAGTGAAGAAGCCCCAAGTCTGGACCTAAGCCTGAGACTGAGTGCTTCTACTACAAAGGGACTGGTCAATGGAAGCAGAACTGCCCCAAGTATTTGGCGGATAAGAAGGATGGCAAGGTGAACAAAGGTATATGTGATATACATG
This sequence comes from Triticum dicoccoides, assembly GCF_002162155.2. Classification (NCBI taxonomy): domain Eukaryota; kingdom Viridiplantae; phylum Streptophyta; class Magnoliopsida; order Poales; family Poaceae; genus Triticum; species Triticum dicoccoides. The sequence continues at coordinate 518,238,836 of NC_041393.1, read as the reverse complement.
TTATTGATGTGTACCTTACTAATGCCCGCAGTAGTGCCTGGGTATTTGATACTGGTTCTATTGCTAATATTTCCAACTCGAAACAGGGACTACGGATTAAGCGAAGATTGGCTAAGGACGAGGCGACGATGCGCCTGCCAAATGGTTCCAAAGTCGATGTGATTGCGGTCGGCAAGATACCTCTACATCTACCTTTGGGATTAGTTTTAGACCTGGATAATTGTTATTTGGTGCCAGTGTTGAGCATGAACATTATATCTGGATCTTGTTTGATGCGAGACGGTTATTCATTTAAATCTGAGAATAATGGTTGTTCTATTTATATGAGTAATATCTTTTATGGTCATGCACCCTTGAAGAGTGGTCTATTTTTGTTGAATCTGGACAGTAGTGACACACATATTCATAATATTGAAGCCAAAAGATGCAAAGTTGATAATGATAGTGCAACTTATTTGTGGCACTGCCGTTTGGGTCATATTGGTGTAAAGCGTGTGAAGAAACTCCATTCTGATGGACTTCTGGAATCACTTGATTATGAATCATTTGGTACTTGCGAACCATGCCTCATGGGCAAGATGACTAAAACTCTGTTCTCCAGAACAATGGAGCAAGCAACAAATTTGTTGGAAATCATACATACTGATGTATGTGGTCCGATGAATATTGAGGCACGCGGCGGGTATCATTATTTTCTCACCTTCACAGATGATTTGAGCAGATATGGGTATGTCTACTTAATGAAACATAAGTCTGAAACATTTGAAAAGTTCAAAGAATTTCAGACTGAAGTGGAAAATTATCGTAACAAGAAAATAAAGTTTCTACGATCTGATCGTGGAGGAGAATATTTGAGTTATGAGTTTGGTCTTCATTTGAAACAATGTCGAATAGTTTCGCAACTCACGCCACCCGGAACACCATAGCGTAATGGTGTGTCCGAATGTCGTAACCACACTTTATTAGATATGGTGCGATCTATGATGTCTCTTACTGATTTACCGCTATCATTTTGGGGTTATGCTTTAGAGACGGCCACATTCACGTTAAATAGGGCACCATCTAAATCCGTTGAGACGACGCCTTATGAACTGTGGTCTGGCAAGAAACCAAAGTTGTCATTTCTTAAAGTTTGGGGCTGCGATGCTTATGTGAAAAAGCTTCAACCTGATAAGCTCGAACCCAAATCGGAGAAGTGCGTCTTCATAGGATACCCAAAGGAAACTGTTGGGTACACCTTCTATCACAGATCCGAAGGCAAGATATTCGTTGCTAAGAATGGATCCTTTCTAGAGAAGGAGTTTCTCTCGAAAGAAGTGAGTGGGAGGAAAGTAGAACTTGATGAGGTAACTGTACCTGCTACCTTATTGGAAAGTAGTTCATTATAGAAATCAGTTCCTATGATCCCTACACCAATTAGTGAGGAAGCTGATGATAATGATCATGAAACTTCAGATCAAGTTACTACCAAACCTCGTAGGTCAACCAGAGTAAGATCCCACCAGAGTGGTATGGTAATCCTATTCTAGAGGTCATGTTACTTGACCCTGATGAACCTACGAACAATGAGGAAGTGATGATAAGCCCAGATTCCGCAAAATGGCATGAGGCCATGAAATCTGAGACGGGATCCATGTATGAGAACAAAGTGTGGACTTTGGTTGACTTGCCCGATGATCGGCAAGCCATCGAGAATAAATGGATCTTCAATAAGAAGACTGACGCTGATGGTAATGTTACTGTCTACAAAGCTCGAGTTGTTGTGAAAGGTTTTCGACAAGTTCAAGGAGTGACTATGATGAGACATTCTCACCCGTAGCGATGTTTAAGTCTGTCCGAATCATGTTAGCAATTTCTGCATTTTATGATTATGAAATTTGGCAAATGGATGTAAAGACTGCATTCCTGAATGGATTTCTAGAAGAAGAGTTGTATATGATGCAACCCAAAGGTTTTATTGATCCGAAGGATGCTAACAAAGTGTGCAAGCTCCAGCGATCCATCGATGGACTGGTGCAAGCCTCTCGGAGTTGGAATAAACATTTTGATAGTGTGATCAAAGCATATGGTTTTATACAGACTTTTGGAGAAGCCTGTATTTACAAGAAAGTGAGTGGGAGCTCTGTAGCATTTCTAATATTATATGTGGATGGTATATTATTGATTGGAAATGATATAGAATTTCTAGATAGCATAAAAGGATACTTGAACAAGAGTTTTTCAATGAAAGACCTCGGTGAAGCTGCTTATATATTGGGCATTAAGATCTATAGAGATAGATCAAGACACCTAATTGGACTTTCACAAAGTACATACCTTGATAAAGTTTTGAAGAAGTTCAAAATGGATCAAGCAAAGAAAGGGTTCTTGCCTCTGTTACAAGATGTGAAGTTGAGTCAGACTCAATGCCCGACCACTGTAGAAGATAGAGAGAAAAATGAAAGATGTTCCCTATGCTTCAGCCATAGGCTCTATCATGTATGCAATGCTGTGTACCAGACCTGGTGTGTGCCTTGCTATTAGTTTAGCAGGGAGGTACCAAAGTAATCCAGGAGTGGATCACTGGACAGCGGTCAAGAACATCCTGAAATACCTGAAAAGGACTAAGGGTATGTTTCTCGTTTATGGAGGTGACAAAGAGCTCGTTGTAAATGGTTACATCGATGCAAGCTTTGACACTGATCCAGATGACTCTAAGTCACAAACCGGATACGTATTTTTATTGAACGGTGGAGCTGTAAGTCGGTGCAGTTCTAAGCAAAGCGTCGTGGCGGGATCTATGTGTGAAGCGGAGTACATAGCTGCTTCGGAAGCAGCAAATGAAGGAGTCTGGATGAAGGAGTTCATATCCGATCTAGGTGTCATACCTACTGCATCGGGTCCAATGAAAATCTTTTGTGACAATACTGGAACCATTGCCTTGGCAAAGGAATCCAGATTTCACAAGAGCACCAAGCACATCAAGAAACGCTTCAATTCCATCCGTCATCAAGTGTCGGAAGGGGACATAGAGATTTGCAAGATACATACGGATCTGAATGTTGCAGACCCGTTGACTAAGCCTCTCTCACGAGCAAAACATGATCAGGACCAAGACTCCATGGTTGTTAGAATCATCACAATTTAATCAAGATTATTGACTCTAGTGCAAGTGGGAGACTGAAGGAAATATGCCCTAGAGGTCATAATAAAGTTGTTATTTATATATTTCCTTATATCATGATAAATGTTTATTATTCATGCTAGAATTGTATTAACCGGAAACTTAGTACATGTGTGAATACATAGACAAACAGAGTGTCACTAGTATGCCTCTACTTGACTAGCTCATTAACCAAAGATGGTTAAGTTTCCTAGCCATAGACATGAGTTGTCATTTGATGAGCGGGATCACATCATTATAGAATGATGTGATTGACTTGACCCATTCTATTAGCTTAGCACTTGATCATTTAGTATGTTGCTATTGCTTTATTCATGACTTATACATGTTCCTATGACTATGAGATCATGCAACTCCCGAATACCAGAGGAACACTTTGTGTGCTACCAAACATCACAATGTAACTGGGTGATTATAAAGGTGCTCTACAGGTGTCTCCAATGGTGTTTGTTGAGTTGGCATAGATCGAGATTAGGATTTGTCACTATGATTGTCGTAGAGGTATCTCTGGGCCCTCTCGGTAATGCACATCACTATAAGCCTTGCAAGCAATGTGACTAATGAGTTAGTTACGGGATGACGCATTACGGAACGAGTAAAGAGACTTGCCGTTAACGAGATTGAACTAGGTATTGAGATACCAAGAATCGAATCTCGGGCAAGTAACATGCCGATGACAAAGGGAACAACGTATGTTGTTATGCAGTTTGACCGATAAAGATCTTCGTCGAATATGTGGGAGCCAATATGAGCATCCAGGCTCTGCTATTGGTTATTGGCCGGAGACATGTCTCGGTCATGTCTACATAGTTCTTGAACCCGTACAGTCCGCACGCTTCAAGTTTGATGATGATCGATATTATGATTTTATGTGTTTTGATGTACCGAAGGTAGTTCAGAGTCCCGGATATGATCACGGACATCACAAGGAGTCTCGAAATGGTCAAGACATCAAGATCGATATATTGGATGGATATGTTTGGACGTCAGAATGGTTCTGGTGAGTTCGGGCATTTACCGGAGTACCGAGAGTTTACCGGAACCCCCCGGGGAGTCAATGGGCCTTATTTGGCCTTAGTGGAAAGGAGGAGGAGGCGGCCAAGGTGGGGGCGCCCCCCCCCCCCCCAAGCCCAATCCGAATTGGGAGGGGGGCCGGGCCCCCTTCCCTTCTCTCCTTCTCCCCCTTCTTTCCCCCTCCTACTCCAACTGGGGAAGGGGGAATCCTACTCCCACTGTGAGTAGGACTCCCCCCTTGTGGGCGCCTAGGAGGCCGACCCTCTCCCCTCCTCCACTCCTTTATATACGCGGGAGGGGCACCCCATAGACACACAAGTTGATCATTGATCTCTTAGCCGTGTGCGGTGCCCCCCTCCACCATAATCCACCTCGGTCATATTGTCGTAGTGCTTAGGCGAAGCCCTGCACCGGTAGCTTCATCATCAGCGTCATCACGCCGTTGTGCTGACGAAACCCTCCTTCGGCACTCTGCTGGATCGGAGTTCGTGGGACATCACCGAGCTGAACGTGTGCAGATCGCGGAGGTGTCGTATGTTCGGTACTAGGATCGGTCAATCATGAAGACGTACGACTACATCAACCATGTTTTCATAAGCTTACGCTTTCGGTCTACGAGGGTACGTGGTCAACACTCTCCCCTCTCATTGCTATGCATCACCATGATCTTGCGTGTGCGTGTCCACGTTCCCCAACAACTGCTACACTGATGGCCCGGGCATTAGCAGCAACATATAACAATAATGGTTCCTTACCAATGGGAACAACAAGGACTGGCGTCTCAGCTAGCTGTCTCTTCAAGTCTTCAAACGCGTCGTTAGCAGCATCACTCCAGACAAAGTCATTTGTTTTCTTCATCATCTGATACAGCGGTATGGCTTTCTCACCCAACCGGCTTATGAACCGGCTTAAAGCAGCAATACGACCCGCCAGACGCTGCACATCATTGATACATGCTGGCTTTGCCAGGGAAGTAATGGCCTTGATCTTCTTCGAGTTAGCCTCAATGCCTCTGTTAGAAACCAGAAAACTGAAAAGCTTGCCTGCTGGCACACCAAAAGCGCACTTGGTTGGGTTAAGCATCATCTTGTAGACTCATAGATTATCGAAGGTTTCTTTCAAATCATCTATCAAAGTTTCCTTCTCTCTAGATTTTACCACAATATCGTCCACATAAGCATGAACATTGCGCCCAATCTGACTGTGAAGACAATTCTACACACATAGCTAATAAGTTGCATCGGCACTCTTGAGCCCAAAAGGCATAGACACATAGCAGAAGGCTCCAAAGGGAGTGATGAAAGTTGTCTTCTCCTGGTCCTTAACTGCAATCTTGATCTGATGATAACCAGAATAAGCATCCAAAAAACTCAAATGCTCACAACCCGCCATAGCATCAATGATTTGATCAATACGAGGGAGAGCAAAAGGATCAGCCGTACAAGCCTTGTTTAAGTCCGTGTAGTCCACACACATGCGCCAAGTGCCGTTCTTCTTAAGCACCAGCACCGGATTAGCCAACCACTCTGGATGAAAAACTTGAACAATGAACCCAGCCGCCAAGAGCCGGGCCACTTATTCACCAATGTCCTTATGCCTCTCCTCATTGAAGCGATGAAGGAATTGCTTGACCGGCTTAAATTTCGCATCAATATTGAGAGTGTGACCAGCGAGTTCCCTCGGTACACCCGGCATGTCAGAAGGTTTCCATGCAACAATGTCCCGGTTCTCATGAATGAACTCGATGAGCGCGCCTTCATATTTAGGATCCAAGTTAGCACTTATACTGAACTGCTTAGGTGAGTCTCCAGGAACAAAGTCAACCATCTTAGTATCATCGGCCAATTTAAACTTTAGCACCGGATCGTGCTCTGTAGTTGGCTTTTTCAAAGACGTCATGTCCGCCAGATCAACATTGCCTAAACTTCAACTTCTCTGTTGCACAGACAGACTCAGCATAAGCAGCATCACCTTCTTCACACTCCAAAGCTATTTTCTTGCTTCCATGCACCGTGATGGTTCCCTTATAACCCGGCATCTTGAGCTGCAAGTAAACATAAGACGGTCGTGCCATGAACTCGGCGTAAGCCGGCCGTCCAAACAGAGCGGGGTATGGGCTCCTGATTTTGACCACTTCAAAGGTTAACTTCTCGGCCCTGAATTGTGCTCATCACCAAAGGCCACCTCCAGCTCAATCTTACCTATAGGGTATGCCGACTTACCAGGCACCACTCCATGGAAAATAGTGTTGGATGTCTTAAGATTTTTATCAGTTAACCCTATGCGACGGAAAGTATCATAGTAAAGGATATTAATGCTGCTAGCTCCATCCATGAGTACCTTATTGAATTTGTATCCACCAACCTGAGGCGCCACCACCAATGCTAAGTGACCCGGATTATCAACCCGGGGCGGGTGATCCTCTCGGCTCCACATAATGGGCTGCTCAGACCATCGCAAGTATTGGGGAACTGTCGTCTCAACAGCGTTTACAACCCTCTTGTGAAGCTTCTGGTCCCGCTTGCATAGGCTTGTGGTGAAAACCTGGTACTATCCGCTACTCAACTGCTTTGGTTCACTTTGATATCCAGACTATTGCTGTTGCTGACTCCCCTGGCCGGATTGTTGATTGTAACCACCCTGATTACCTTGATTATAACCACCTTGATTATAACCACCCTGATTACCTTGATTATAACCACCCTGATTACCTTGGTGGCCCTGGAAGCCGGAATTAGAACCGCCACCTCCATAACCCGGGCCATGAGAACCGCCGCCAACAGAACCTGAGCCGCCGCCCGACCCATGATTGTTGTGAAACGAGTAAGAATTTTTGAGAAAGCCCTCATAATTGAACAATCTTTCCAAAGGTGAGTAGCTGGTTTCTCCTATGTGCCATGCTTTGGAACAGGGCTCATTCAGCAATTGCCCAAGAGTAGGACCTGATCCACCGGTCTGAGGGGGCGGCCTCCCCTTACGACGCTGATTATTGCTCTGTGCATTGGTGTTAGCCCCAAACTCCGAGTTACCATCAGCCTTACGTTTACCGTTGCCCCCCTGATTCGCCGGGTTATGTTGTGAACCCTTGGCGTTGCCATTCTTCTTTCCCTTTCCTGGCTTGTCATCATCAGACTCAGGGTCCTTGGTACTATCAGAATCGGCATATTTGATTAGAGCCGCCATTAGCTGCCCCATATCATTACAATCGCGCTTCAGCCGCCCCAGCTTCCGCTTAAGAGGCAAAAAACAACATTTTTTCTCCAACATTAAGACTGCAGAACTGACATTCATGTTATCGGATGAATGTATGATAGCTTTGACCCAGCGCAACCAATGGGTTGTTGATTCACCCTCCTCTTGGTGGCAAATATCCAAGTCCACAATCGACATGGGCTGTTTGCACATGTCTTTAAAGTTCTGAATAAACCGGGCCTTTAGCTCAGCCCATGACCCAATGGAATTAGCCGACAACCCTTTTAATCAAGTACGGGCCATTCCATCCAGCATCATGGTGAAGTACTTAGCACACACGGCATCACTGACCTCCAACAGTTCCATGGCCATCTCATAACTTTCAATCCATGCCTTAGGGGGTAAGTCGGCTATGTAATTACGCACCTTACGAGGTCCTTTGAATACCTTGGGCAAATGCTCATTACACGGAGCCGACACTAAATAGGGTACACCTGTAGATCTAGAGGTCACGCCTGCCTCTACCGAAGTTGTTGGATAAACCGGAAGGGGCTGGTGAGCCGCTCGCTGAGCCGTCTGCTCAGCCTCTTGATGTACTCTATCCTGATCGACCAAGTTATGAGCTCCATCCCGCGCCGGGTCATGCCCACGTGGCGGGTCACGGCGCTGGGCGTTGCTTGAAACGGCTGGTGAGTCCATGTGCCTGTTATAACTCTGGCTTGGGTGAGGGGTCAAGTGAATCCTATCTCGGCTGTAAGAATATGCCTCTTGTTGCACCAATGCTGTTTGAAGAAGCTCTCAGCGTTTCGTGTTTCAACCGCTGCTCGAGAGTCGCCATCCATCGAGAGAGCCGCCAATCGTGCCGCCGCAGCAATCATGTTTTCCAAGGGGTTGAAATAATGACCCGGTGGTGTTGGGACATGTTGAGGCGGAGCGATATTCAAACGAGGGGGTTCCGTCATGCGTGGCTGAACCGGCGTTCCAACTCCAAGTGCTACAGCCTGGTTTATTTCCGGCGGGTTACTGGTCCCTGCTCCAGGCGTGCAAAAGAGGTTTCTCACCTCATAAACCGGAGGCAAACGAGACTGGTGCCTCCTCTTCATGATTTCATTTGAAGCGTTTTGATCCAACGTAAGCCGAAAAGCCTCTAACTGAGTCCATTGGGCATGAGCATCCAGAGCAGCCCATTCTACAGCTATCCTGACGTCCTCTGCCACCAGGTCTTCCTTGGCTAATGCTACCCCATCACGTAGCTTTGCAATCTCCACATCATGCTGAGCCTGATTCGCCGGGTTGACCTCTGCTATCAACAGATCTGTTAGTTTGTCCATAAAGCCATCAAAACCTGAGCCGACGGGCGCACTGGGCCTCCTGCTCCGGCCACCGTCGTCGGTGCTGACTCGGAGATCATTGCCGCTACAGTTGAAGAATTCGGACCAGGCTGTGTACCAGCCATGAAGGCCCCGACTCTGTTTGGCATCTCATAGGGGTACGGAATACTGTCGCTATCAGAATAGCCCCCAAGCCCACCATCATCCAGTTGATACAACAAAGTAGTATCGCCCGTGGACGACTCACCATCAAGTAGATGGCCGTCTCACCGTCAGATATAGATCCTTCATCAAATTCCGCTCCATGGATGCATCCCACGAAGGCACGTTTCGCAGCGAGCTGAGCTTGGGCGGGTCTCGCACGCTGAGCCATCTCGATGATGTCGGTGTAGATGTCCGGCTCAGGGCCCGGCTCGCTGATCTTGCCAACGAAGACATGAATTCCGCCGAAGGGGACCCGGTACCCATACTCAATTGAGCCGGCCTCGGGGCCCCAGCCTGCATCGTCAATGTAGACCTTGCCGCGATGACTCTTGGTCATCCGGCCCACAACGTATTCCTTGAGCCCTTCGAAGCTGCCCTTTAAGAACTCGAAACCACCGTGCGCAGTCCCCATGGTGGGCGCCAACTGTCATGGAGTAGTCACGGCAGATTTCCTAGTGGAAAGACTTAGTCGTAGAGCCATCACAACTAGGTTAGCTTAAAGGGGTTAAACGGGACAAAGGACACATGAGTTTATACTGGTTCGACCCCTTGGGTGAAGGTAAAGGCCTAATCCAGTTTGAGGTGGTATTGCTTATGTCTCGATTACCAGGGAGCGAGTTCGCTTGACCTAGCTTTAGATCTGTTGTTTTCTTGCCCTCAACCACCGCCAGGTCGTCCCTTTATATACACAGGTTGACGCCCAGCGGCTCACGGAGTCCCGGCCGGCTCATAGACAATGCGTCCGGCTTGGTGACTACCTATACATGCCTTATAATACAAGTCTTACACATAAGGCGGTTTATTTCTACGGGCCTTAAGTCGCCCTTGGGCCTTGGGCCCTTATCTTGAACCGCCATCTTCAATATCCTCGTGGGCTTCATATGGTGAATCGCCATAGGTATAACCCAGCCCCTCTAGGCGGGTCATACCTAATAGTTATATCGCCAACAACCATCGAATTCACATGTGAAAGGAGTTCCTAATGATTTTTTTATATCATACATCTGATACATTATTAATTTTATCAATGGTCAAAGACAAACTCAAAAAACATATTAGGCCCTTACGTATTTGGATGGATCAAGTGCAACAAAACTTTCGGGAAAGAAATTAATAGGAAACTTGCAAGGAGATGAAGCAAACTTTCTGAAATACTATATGGTTACCTAATTTCGACATTTAGAGCCTGCTGTGACTAAGGGCATCTCCAATGGCAACCCGCAAAAAACCTCCCGCATCCATTCGCGGACATTGTGGACTGTCGGGGTTACGATCCTGACAATCACTACTGCAGGATGTTCCAAACGCGACAGTCAAATCAGACACCCTTTGATGAAACTGTGTGTGATGCATTAATCACAAACGGTGATGTAATAAAACCGTCAAAAAGATAAAAAAACGTTTGTGATGGCGGAGGCATCAAACACGCTTCAGATTATAGTTGCATGTGCGACGCGTGACATACGGTTCACTACAACGAACTGTTTGCGATGAGGCAGAACAACAGAAACGGGCAGCCATATAAATGTGTGTGCGATACACGGCATACAGTTCACTCGGATAAACTGTTTGTGATTAGGCAACACAACAGAAACGGTCAGCCAGATCAAAGGTGTGTGCGATATACGACATAAAGTTCACTCGGATGATCTGTTTGTGATTAGGCAACACAACAGAAATGGTCAGCCATATCAAAGGTGGTGCGATATACGACATACAGTTCACTCAGATGACCTGTTTGCATTGAGCCAAGAGAACAGAAACGGTTCAACTTAACAAGATGTGTGTGGTATACGGCAAACAAGTCTGTAATCAGAAATGTGTGTGAAGACCGATAATAACACAGACGATTGCTGCTAAAAGCCATGTGTGTTGTAGGTAAACGCGTCCTGGTATACAACTGTCAGCGATTCATGAATTCATGATCAATAGTTTCCCTAGTATATTCCGTGTGTGATGTGATTGCATACAAAACAACAACATATATACTAATAAGGACATGATTGCACAACCAAATTAAACATCCAATTACATAGGTGGCTAGTACACACATGACATTTCCACACACCAAATTAAACTATATATTACATGCATAATTAACTAGGTTAATTGATCATTTGATCATCATCTACTTCTTGTGACGCTTGCCGCCACTGCTCTGCTGATGGCTCGATCTGGCCTCGTTGATTTCGGTAAGGAGGCACTTATTCATGTCAACAATCCGCCTGTGCATCTTGTAGCATGTGTACACGCTCTTGGCCGCAAACCTGAGGTGAGGTTCACCCAATCGCCGCATCCAGACCCCATGCCAGGATATGGGACGTGTTTTTCTGGCATCCTGCTTCATCTTTTCATAGTAGGGGTCGATGATGGCTGAGACGAGTTCAACCAGGGAGTCCTTCTTCGTGCTGCCCCAGACCCTATAGTGGTCAAGGATTCGGCAAGGTTCTTGCAAGTTAAGCCTGTAACCTTGAGCGCTTTTACATAGTCGGAGGTTTCCACCATAGCGAACTAGTTGGTGCTGTTGAAAAACCTAGCGAATCGGTCGCACGGCTCTGTGGCCACGCAGTAGTGATAGATGAGGACATGATGGCGCATGCACAAATGGGCGACGACAACCTCCTGATCTTTGTCGGGATTACTGTTAGTGTACTGGAGGTCGATGCCGACCACCTTGTACTTGTCTCGAGCAAGCAACTGCTCCACGGTGTTGATGTAATCCTCCACCACGGCTGGGTCGATGGTGTACACCACCGAGAGATTCGTCTCCCTTGCATGGGTCTCCACTTTATGCTCGCCAAACTCCATTGGAGCGCTGCTAGATATCCTCTTTGTATGTGTCGTCGTGGGTGTGCTTGTTGTGTTGTGGGGCGCGTTTGAAAAAGGTTAAAGAGACTAAGGTTATAATGGCTGCGGGAATTAATGGGGAAGTCGGATGGCCTGGAATATCGGCACGCCCGGATGCTAGTTCTAATTTGCAGCGTGTAACTCCATTGTGTAGCACGTAACCGCATCATGGCGACGCGCGTGGCACAACCACATGCATATGGGGCCTCAAACGTGATCGTGCGCCAGCCCCAACCGCTGGCAGAGCGTGCGCGGAGGGACACGAGCAGAGCGCACCATGGTCGCCTCAACGGCGAGCAACCATATATGTGCATATATCAATTGAACACGCAAGGAAAAGCCGTCCACAAGCCGAGCGCGTGGAAGTACGCGAGCAAAGCGCATTGCGGCGCCTAACGGCGAGTGGAGCGCCTCGAAGGATGCGAGCAGAGCGTGCCATAACGCCTAACGGCGAGCGGAATGCACCGAGGGACACGAGCAGAGTGCGCCGCGGCGCCTAACGGCAAGTAGAGCGAGCCGAGAGACACGAGCATAGGCCGGCACAGTGATACGTGGCAAATAAGAAGAACTGTGCGAGCGATGGTGGGCACATCAAGTACGATTTAGATTAGAGTTGTGTGTGCCATACGTGGCATACAGTTGATCCATCCGAGCTATTTGTGATGGAATAAGCCGTGTGTGTTGTGGCCAAATGCTTGCTGGTATACAATTGTCAGCGATTGATGAATTCATCACCGACGGATACCCTTGTGTGGTCTGTGTGCGATATGATATGCTCTGTCTGCACAACATCTATGCTCTTTCTATAGAAGAACAACATATATACTTATAATAGGACATGATTGCAAAACAGAATTAAGCATCCAATTACATTATATAACAAATACCATAAATATTGCAAGGTTCAAATTCCAGCATTACAAGGCCCAAATTCAAAGTTTATAAGGTTCAAACTATTCTGAGAAATAAAATTCATCTCTTTAGAATATTTTTCATGCATTATTTCTGTGAAAGGATCAGCCATCGAGCAGTCATATAGCGGCTTGATATAGTGAATTCCAAATAATATGTCATATGAAGAAATTCAGCTTCTGCGGAGCCTTTTCCATTCAGTTGTACACGTCTGCGCTCTTTAGCAATCCATTCACTTCTGCACAGTAAATATAGGGCAAACCACATTACCTTGAGCAACCTTGCTTTCTCAACAAAGAACCTGGTGAATTTAATTTCTGGTGTGGTGCCTTGGTACACGTTAAAAGTAATTTTTGTGAGATGAAGATCAAGGCATTCAATGGGATTGTTATATTCCCCAACATTTTCTACTTTCGAGCCTGCTAGTATTTGCAAACAAAGACAACATATTAGTGCCTAGCTGTAGATTTGAACACTTCGGGCCTCTTTGATTTGCGGGATTTCTAAAATACACAAAAATAGTGAAATACCACCTTCAATATTTCATGATTAAAATCTCAAAAAATACATGTATTGAAATCTTCCAAGTTTCCTTTAGAAATCATTCTACATTTGTCATTATAATCATGGGTAAAAGTAACAACAAATTGAGCTTCGTTGGGGTTAACAATTAATAGGAAAGGAGCATGACCTTGATGTATAGCTTCTCTGTGCAAGGAACGCATCTAAGTAATCTAACAACTTCTTCCAGATCGGGGCTGACAGGTTGTAGTGCCAAGATCTTCACGGTGCGAAGAGGCCCGGTCAAGCTTGTGGGAATCATTTTTTAGATGACAGACGAACATAGATCAACAAAAATTAGATAAAATATGTTATCCAATAATATATAAGAAGGAGAAGAAGAAGACTGTTGTACATGAACGGATAATGATCTAGTAACAAGTTCATTGAATTCAGCACACGAATAGCCCAACACTGACAATTTTGGTGCGTCAGTGGCAAGTGTTTCATGGCCATGTTGTCATTGCCGCCGATGATCTGGACTGCCACCTGGTAATCTTCCAGCCAGATCTCTGGCTTGGACTCGCTAGTGAACTTGCTGATCCCCGTGGACAATCTGAAGTTGTTGGGGATCTCAGCCGCCCGTATGTATTGGTTGAAACATTCGGGGGCCGAGGGTACAGAACCACTCAGAACATCAGCGTCTTGGCCCTCTCGCAAGGCCCGACCCCTGTCGACCAGGTTCTGAGCGAGAACAGATCTCGCGTTGAACTGCGGCTCTCGGGTGTCCCTTGTGTGACAAGAAGGACTTGGCTTACGATCACCGCCGTGTGTCCATCTGTCGTAATATATCTGGCGCTCGTATGCGCCATCTCGTGGTGAAGGCATCAGGGTGCGATCATGATCGTCGTGGCACCGGGCAAATGCAATCCGGTCACGCCTCCAATCTTTGTAGTGATCTCTCGAGGAGGATGTGACTCAGCATCTATCAGAGCCAATTGGGTTGTGAGCCGACTGAATGGTCTCTGCACACACCAATGCGCTATGGATGCGATCTCTGGACCAGGACACCGTCGCATTCTGCAAAAGTGTCGTCTTTAAGAGCACTTGGATCTGCCGAATCCCCTCTCCAGTTATGGATCTGGAGGGCTGGATGGAATCCACGATCCGAGAGGCGGCTGCCAGGCTTTGCAGTGGAGTAATGAGAACTTATACTTACTGGGCTGGTCACTCGAGTAAAGCTAGCACTTATGCCGACTCGAACTAGGTTGACGGCAGGCATGGTCGTCCAGCTCTTTTTGAAGCCGCTCGAGGTAGTCGCACTCGTCTAGAGATGCCAGGTGTGTGGACTCCACGGCCAGGGGCTAAGGAGTCATCCCCGTGATGGGGGTGTTCACAAACTGCTCGTTCCTACGGCGAAGCTCCCGAGTGAGAGCTTGCGGGACGTATGGCTCGTGTGCAGGGGAGTGGTTTTTCTCGTCGCCGCCGTTAGTGTTCCCACGGGAGGTACCCGCACGGCCAGCCTAGCATCTGTGTACCCTGGCAGCGTGCGGTGCTCGGAGTTGTCCGCCATGAGGACCTCAGTGGTCGACTTGATACTTTCGTACTTGGACTCCTCGGAGGAATCACTGAGTGACCCGTCGGACAGGTCGACGGCGGGCTCATCGAATTCGAGAACCGCCACATGCTCCGTCGCGGCCTGGATGGCCACACCGTGCTTGATCCAGCATTGCAGCCATGAGCGTTAGGAGCGCTTGCGGTAGTGCACGATGGGAGGGTGAGCGGCCACTCGGTACGAAGCCGAGGGCTACTGGAGAAGAACTCCATAGGAGGACGCACGGAAATGTGTTGCACCACGGAAGGGCAGTGCCTCCATGTCTGATATGTCCATTTTGCATCATGCTTTTATATCGATATTTATTGCATTATGGGTTGTTATTACACATTATAGCACAACACTTATGCCTTTTCTCTCTTATTTTACAAGGTTTACATGAAGAGGGAGAATGTCGACAGCTGGAATTCTAGACTGTAAACGGAGAAAATATTAGAGACCTATTCTGCACAACTCCAAAAGTCCTGAAACTTCATGGAGAGTCATTTTGGAATTAATAAAAATATTGGGCGAATGAAGCACCAGAGGGGGGCCACCAGCCATCCACAAGGGTGGAGGGCGCGCCCTACCCCCTGGGCGTGCCCCCTTACCTTGTGGGCCCCCTGGCAGGCCTCCGGTGCCCATCTTTTGCTATATGGTGTGTTTTGACCTGGAAAAAATCAGAAGGAAGCTTTCGGTATGAAGCGCCGCCATCTCGAGGCAGAACCTGGGCAAAACCAATCTAGGGCTCCAGCGGAGCTATTCTACCGGGGAAACTTCCCTCCGGGAGGGGGAAATCGAAGCCATCGTCATCACCAATGATCCTCTGATTGAGAGGAGATCAATCTCTACCAACATTTTCACCAGCACCATCTCCTCTCCAAACCCTAGTTCATCTCTTGTATCCGATCTTTGCCTCAAAACCTCAGACTAGTACCCGTGGGTTGCTAGTAGTTTTGATTACTCCTTGTAGTTGATGCTAGGTTGTTTATTCGATGGAAGATCATATGTTCAGATCCTTAATGATAATTAATACTCCTCTGATTATGAACATTATTATGCTTTGTGAGTAGTTACATTTGTTCCCGAGGACATGGGAGAAGTCTTGTTATAAGTAATCATGTGAATTTGGTATTCGTTCGATATTTTGATGAGATGTATGTTGTCTCTCCTCTAGTGGTGTTATGTGAACGTCGACTACATGACACTTCACCATGATTTGGGCCTAGGGGAAGGCATTGGGAAGTAATAAGTTGATGATGGTTGCTAGAGTGACCCTAGTTTATGCGTTACTTCATAAGGGGCTGATTTGGATCCATATGTTTCATGCTATGGTTAAATTTATCTTAATTCTTTTTTCATAGTTGCGGATGCTTGTGAGAGGGGTTAATCATAAGTGGTAGGCTTGTCCAAGGAAGGATAGCACCCAAGCACCGGTCCACCCACATAGCAAAATCAAAGTAACGAACGTGAACCATATGAGAATGATGAAAACTAGTTTGATAATAATTCCCATGTGTCCTCGGGAGCGCTTTGCTTTATATAAGAGTTCATCCAGGCTTGTCCTTTGCTACGAAAAGGATTGGGCCACCTTGCTGCAACTTAGTTACTATTGTTACTTGTTAGCCATTATGAATTTTCTTATCACACAACTATCTCTTACCGACAATTTCAGTGCTTGTAGATAATACCTTGCTGAAAACCGCTTGTCATTTTCCTTCTGCTCCATGTTGGGTTCGACACTTACTTATCGAAAGGACTATGATTGATCCCCTATACTTGTGGGTCATGAAGACTATTTTCTGGCATCAATGCCGGGGAGTGAAGCGCCTTTGGTAAGTGGAATTTGGTAAGGAAACATTTATATAGTGTGCTGAAATTTACTGTCACTTGTTACTATGGAAACAATCCTTTGAGGGGTTTGTTCAGGGTATCATCACCACAACTGGAAGAGAAAATAGTTGCCCCTCAACTTACTGAACCTATTGAAAATATTTATTATGAAATTTCTTCGGGTATGATAGAGAAACAACTAGCTAATCCTTATGCAGGAGATGGAACATTACATCCCTATATGCACCTAATCTATGTGAATGAAGTTTGTGGATTATTTAAGCTTGCAGGTTTGCTCGAGGATGAAGTCAAGAAGAAGGTCTTCCCTTCTATATTTGAAGGGAAAGTTATTGACATGGTCTAGGCTATGTGATGATATTGGATCTTGGAACTACAACCGATTGAAATTGGAATTTTATCAGAAGTTTTATCCTATGCATGTGGTTCATCGTGATCGGAATTATATTTATAATTTTTAGCCTCATGAAGGAGAAAGTATCGCTCAAGATTGGGATAGGCTTAAGTCAATGTTATATTCATGCCCCAATCATGAGCTCTCAAGAGAAATTATTATTCAGAACTTCTATGCTCGACTTTCTCGTAATGATCAATCCATGCTTGATACTTCTTATACTAGTTCTTTTATGAAGAAGACTACTGAATTCAAATAGGATTTATTGGAAAGAATTAAATGCAAATTTGAATATTGGGAACTCAACAAAGGTAAGGATTCAGGTATAAATCTTAAGTTTAATTGTGTTAAATCTTTTATGGATACCGATGGCTTTCGTGATTTTAGCACTAAATATGGACTTGACTATGAGATAGTAGCTTCTTTCTGTGAATCATTTGCTACTCATGTTGATCTCCCTAAGGAGAAGTGGTTTAAATATCAGCCTCCTATTGAAGTGAAAGTAGTAGAACCTATGAAAGTTGAAGAAGAAACTATTACTTATAATGTTGACCCTATTGTTCCTACAACTTATATTTAGAAACCACCTTTTCATGTTAGGATAAAGGAACATGCTAAAGCTTCAACTGTGGTTCGTAAGAGTTATACTAGAACACCTACACCCCCTCAACAAATTAAAGTTGAACCAAATATTTCTATGGTTAAAGATCTCTTGGTCGATAATATTGATGGGCACGTTATTTACTTCTGTGATGAAGGTGCTAGGATTGCTAAACCCGATATTAAAGATAAACATGGACATGTTGTTGGCATGCCTGTTGTTTCTTTCAAAATAGGAGATCATTGTTATCATGGCTTATGTGATGTGGCTGCTAGTGTGAGTGCAATTCCTTTTACCATATATCAAGAAATTATGAATGATATTGCACCTGCTGAGATAGAAGATATTGATGTTACTATTAAGCTTGCCAATAGAGATACTATATCACCAATTGGGATAGTTAGAGATGTTGAAGTCTTGTGTGGGAAAATAAAATACCCTACTGATTTTCTTGTTCTTGGTTCCCCACAAGATGATTTTTGTCCCATTATATATGGTAGACCTTTCTTGAACACTGTTAATGCTAAGATAGACTGTGAGAAAGATATTGTTACTGTCGGTTTAGGGGATATGTCTCATGATTTTCAGTTCTCTAAATTTCGTAGACAACCCCTTGATAAAGAATTGCCTAGTAAGGATGAAATTATTGGTCTTGCTTCTATTGTCATGCCTCCTACTGATCCTTTATAACAATATTTGCTAGGCCATGAAAATGATATGTTTATGAATGAAAGAAAGGAATTAGATGAAATATTCTTTAATCAAGGGCCTATTTTGAAATATAATTTGCCTGTTGAAATCCTTGGGGATCCTCCTCCACCCAAGGGTGATCCCGTCTTTGAACTTAAACAATTACCTGATACTTTGAAATATCCTTATCTTGATGAAAAGAAGATACATCCTGTTATTATTAGTGCTAACCTTTCACAGCATGAAGAAAAGAAATTATTGAAAACTCTGAAAAAGCACTGTGTTGCTTTTGGATATACTCTTGATGATCTTAAGGGCATTAGTCCCACTCTATGTCAGCACAAAATTAATTTGGAGCCTGATGCTAAACCAGTTGTTGATCATCAATGACGGTTAAATCCTAAGATCAAAGAAGTGGTCAGAAATGAAATACTAAAGCTTTTGGAGGCAGGTATAATTTATCCTATTGCTGATAGTAGGTGGGTAAGCCCCGTTCATTATGTCCCTAAGAAGGGAGGTATTACTGTTGTCCCAATGATAAGAATGAACTGATTCCACAAAGAATTTTCGCAGGTTATACAATGGTAATTTATTTTTGCTAATTAAACAAAGCTACTCGAAAAGATCATTACCCTCTACCTTTTATTGATCAAATGCTAGAAAGGCTATCCAAACATACACATTTCTGCTTTATAGTTGGTTATTCTGGTTTCTCTCAAATACCTGTGTCAAAAGAGGACCAAGAAAAAAACACTTGTACTTGTCCTTTCGGTACCTTTGCTTATGGGCGTATGCCTTTTGGTTTATGCAATGCACCTGCTACTGATAACCCACAAGTATAGGGGATCACAACAGTTTTCGAGGGTAGAGTATTCAACCCAAATTTATTGATTCGACACAAGGGGAGCCAAAGAATATTCTCAAGTATTAGCAGTTGAGTTGTTAATTCAACCACACCTGGATAACTTAGTATCTGCAGCAAAGTATTTAGTAGCAAAGTAGTATGATAGTAACGGTAACAGTAGCAAAAGTAATAGTAGAAGTTTTGTAGTAATTGTAAAAGTAGCAATGGTAAAGTAAATAAGCAAAGCACAATATGTGAAAAGCTCGTAGGCATTGGATCAGTGATGGATAATTATGTCGGATGTGGTTCATCATGTAACAGTTATAACATAGGGTGACACGGAACTAGCTCCAATTCAGCAATGTAATGTAGGCATGTATTCCGAATATAGTCATACGTGCTTATGGAAAAGAACTTGCATGACATCTTTTGTCCTACCCTCCCGTGGCAGCGGGGTCCTAATGGAAACTAAGGGATATTAAGGCCTCCTTTTAATAGAGTACCGGACCAAAGCATTAACACATAGTGAATACATGAACTCCTCAAACTACGGTCATCACGAAGAAGTATCCCAATTATTATCACTTCGGGGTTGTCAGATCATAACACATAATAGGTGACTATAGACTTGCAAGATAGGATCAAGTACTCACATATATTCATGAAAACATAATAGGTTCAAATCTGAAATCATGGCACTCGGGCCCTAGTGACAATCATTAAGCATAGCAAAGTCATAGCAACATCAATCTCAAAACATAGTGGATACTAGGGATCAAACCCTATCAAAACTAACTTGATTACATGGTAAATCTCATCCAACCCATCACCGTCCAACAAGCCTACAATGGAAATACTCACGCACGACGCTGAGCATCATCAAATTGGTGATGGAGGATGGTTGATGATGACGACAGCGATGGATCCTCTTCTCCGGAGCCCCGAACGGATTCCAGATCAGCCCTCCCGAGAGAGATTAGGTCTTGGCGGCGGCTCTGTATCGTAAAATGCGATGAATCTTTCTCTCTGGTTTTTTCTTGACGAAAGCAAATATATGGAGTTGGAGTTGAGGTCGGTGGACGTCCAGGGGGGCCACGAGGCAGGGGGCGCGCCCTTGGGGAGGGGATGCGCCCCCACCCTCGTGGACAGGGTGTGGGCCCCCTGACGCTGATTCTTTTGCCAGTATTTTTTATTAATTCTGAAAAGTTGCTCCGTGGATTTCCAGGTCATTCCGAGAACTTTTATTTCTGCACAAAAATAACACCATGGCAGTTCTGCTGAAAACAACGTCAGTTCGGGTTAGTTCCATTCAAATCATGAAAGTTAGAGTCCAAAACAAGGGCAGAAGTGTTTGGAAAAGTAGATACGACGGAGACGTATCAGCTACCTTTCAAAGATGTATGATTGATATATTCTCTGACTTTTGTGAAAAGATTGTTGAGGTTTTCATGGATGATTTATCCGTTTACAGAACTTCTTTTGATGATTGCTTGAGCAACCTTGATCGAGTTTTGGAGAGATGTGAAGAAACTAATCTTGTCTTGAATTGGGAGCAGTGTCACTTTATGCTTAATGAAGGTATTGTCTTGGGGCATAAAATTTCTGAAAGAGGTATTGAGGTTGATAAAGCTAAAGTTGATGCTATTGAAAAGATTCCTTGTCCTAAAGATATCAAATGTATAAGTTTCCTTGGTCATGCTGGTTACTATAGGAGGTTTATTAAAGACTTCTCTAAAATTTCTAGGCCTCTCACTAATCTCTTGCAAAAAAATGTTCCTTTTGTTTTTGATGATGATTGTGTAGAAGCATTTCAAATACTTAAGAAAGCCTTGATTTCTGCTCCTATTGTTCAACCACCTGATTGGAATTTACCCTTTGAAATTATGTGTGATGCTAGTGATTATGTTGTTGCTGATGTTCTAGGGCAAAGAGTTGATAAGAAATTGAATCTTATCCATTATGCTAGTAAAACTCTAGATAGTGCCCAGAGAAATTATGCTACTACTGGAAAAGAATTTTTAGCAGTTGTTTTTGCTTGTGATAAGTTCTGATCTTATATTGTTGGTTCCAAAGTAACTATTCACACTGATCATGCTGCTATTAAACATCTTATGGAAAAGAAGATGCTAAACCTAGACTTATTAGATGGGTTCTCTTGCTGCAAAAATTTGATTTGCATATTATTGATAGAAAGGCAGCTGAGAACTCCGTTGCACACAACTTGTCTAGGTTAGAAAATGTTCTTGATGACCCACTGCCTTTTGATGATAGCTTTACAGATGAGCAATTAGCTGTCATAAATGCTTCTCATAATACTCCATGGTATGCTGATTATGCTAATTACATTGTTGCTAAATTTATACCACCTAGTTTCACATACCAGCAAAATAAAAAGCTTTTATATGATTTAATACATTACTTTTGGGATGTCCCACATCTTTATAAAGAAGCAGTAGATGGTGTTATTAGAGTTTGTGTACCTGAGCATGAACTCCTACGCAAGTGCCACTCCGAGGCTTATGGAGGACACCATGCTGGAGATAGAACTGCACACAAGGTATTGCAATATGGTTTTTATTGGCCTACTCTCTTCAAGGATGCTCGTAAGTTCGTCTTGTCTTGTGATGAATGTGAAAGAATTGGTGATATTAGGAGACGTTGGGAAATGCCTATGAACTATTCACTTGTTATTGAACCATTTGATGATTGGGGCTTTGATTATATGGTACCTTTTCCTTCCTCTAATGGGTATACACCTATTTTAGTTGCTGTTGATTTCGTTACTAAGTGGGTAGAAGCTATTCCAACTAGTAGTGCTCATCATAACACCTCTATTGAAATGCTTAAAGAAGTTATTTTTCCGAGGTTTGGAGTCCCTAGATATTTAATGACTGATGGTGGTTCACATTTTATTCATGGTGCTTTTCGTAAAATGCTTGCTAAATATGATGTCAACCATAAAATTGTATCTCCATATCATCCTCAGTCTAGTGGTCAAGTAGAATTGAGCAACAGAGAGATTAAATTGATTTTGCAAAAGACTGTTAATAGATCTAGAAAGAATTGGTCTAAGAAACTTGATGATGCATTATGGGCTTATAGAACTGCTTATAAAAAACCCTATGTGTATGCACTACTGGAATCAGGATCTTTGTCGTTAGCCAATTCTTTGTCATTTGCCATCAGCTTGTAGTAAACTGGCGGCAAAGACAGGGCTGACGACAAAGATCATGTTTGCCGTCAGCCAGTTCTTTGTTGTCCGCTAGTAGGCAGCATAGAAGCTTTGTCATCTGCTAGTAGACGACAAAGAGGGAGGATGCCCCACTAACTAGCACAACCTAACGCCCCCCCTCCTCTTTGCCGTCTACTAGCAGACGGCAAAACTTCTATGTCGTTTGCTAGCGGACGGCAAAGAAAGTGGCCATCCTAACGGTTGTTCCCCCCGGCCCCACCCCACTAGCTAGGACAAAGAAATTTGACCTAAGTAAAAAAAAGTCAACGCCCCGCGCCCCACCCCCCTCTCTCTCTCCCCTGTCTCTCTCCCCTCACCTCACTTGCGCCACCCCCGTGCCCGAGCCGCCTCCGCCCCACGCCACCACCGGAGCCCGCCCCATCGCCGCCCCATGTCGGTGTCAAAACCGGCGGATCTCGGGTAGGGGGTCCCGAACTGTGCATCTAAGGCTAATGGTAACATGAGGCGGGGGACACAATGTTTACCTAGGTTTGGGCCCTCTCTATGAGGGTAATACCCTACTTCATGCTTGATTGATCTTGATGAATATGGGTATTACAAGAGTTGATCTACCACGAGATCGTAATGGCTAAACCATAGAAGTCTAGCCTATGATTATGATTGTAGTTGCCTCTACAGACTAAATCCTCCGGTTTATATATACACCAGAGGGGGCTAGGGTTACACAAAGTAGTTACAGAGAAAGGAATCTACACATCTGAATCACCAGGCTTGCCATCCACGCAAAGGAGAGTCCCATCCGGACACGGGAAGAAGTCTTTTGTCTTGTATCTTCATAGCCCAACAGTCCGGCCCATGTTAATAGTCCGGCTGTCCGAAGACCCCTAAATCCAGGACTCCCTCGGTAGCCGCTGAACCAAGCTTCAATGATGATGAGTCCGGCGCGCAGATTGTCTTCGACATTGCAAGGCGGGTTCCTTCTCCGAATACTCCACAATAGTCTTTGGACACAAAAACGTGTCCAGCTCTGCAAAACAAATACTACACACAACCATAGAGAGTATAATATTCCACGAGTCCAATCCGCTGACAACTTTTCATAGTGTGACATCACGCCACCGCCCGGTCATTATTCGAACCGTTTTTAGCATGCCGCTCCGTATTTCGAAGTGCGGTTTTATTGGCACGTCTTGTCAAAGCAGAGATCGTGTCCCCTTATCATGGGATTCTCATCGATACGGAAATGGGTAACCCAGCCGTGCTATCTGCACCGCCCTTGGGGAATAGGTGAGTTTTAAGGCGAGTGGGGAGGCGCATGATATTCACCTCCTTTATAAAGGGATAAGGATTCTCCCCTTTTCACCCACGCCTTCTCCCTTTCTCTGCCCATCCCATTCTCGAGCTCTAGCGCCCAAGTTCTCATCTTCTCCGCCCTAAAAAAGCACTCCAGCCATGTCCGGATCCGGAGCGCAGGGCAAGTGGATGGCTTCCTCCGTCAAGGAGAAGGACATCAAGAAGCTCCAGGAGATCGGGTACTTGGCCAAGGAGATCGCCTATCGGCTTCCGGCCGAGGGACAAATCGTACCCACCCTCGAGCCCCATGAGAGGGTGGTGTTCGTCTCTCACTTCGTCCGCGGGTTGGGATTTCCTCTCGACCCGTTCATCCGTGGACTTATGTTCTACTCCGGCTGGACTTCCATGATCTTCCCCCCAACTCCATCCTCAACATATCGGCATTTATTGTCGTGTGTGAGGCCTTCCTCCACATCCCACCTCACTTTGGGCTATGGCTGAAAACCTTCAATGTGAAGTCGAAGATGGTGAGCGGCCAACAAGCAGAGTGCGGAGGCACCATGGTGGGCAAGATGCCCAATGTTACTTGGCCTAAAGGCTCCTTCATGGAGACTATCAAAGGATGGCAGGCGAAGTGGTTCTACGTCACAAAGTCGTGCGGCACCAACTGGGTCGCGGCTCCCGCATTCCTGTTCGGTGTCCCGATGTAGCTCAACTCCTGGCAAGAGAAAGGCCTGAGCTGGTCTTCTCCGGACGAGCTGACAGCGCTCCAGACGTGCATTCGGAACATGATAAACAAGAGAGTCAAGCTCGTCAATGTGATCCAGGTGATGCTTGTTCGCCGGTTTCTTCCATGCCAACGTCGGACTTGCCGTCTATGGGAATTCAGTCCGGCCAAGCACCAGACCCTACTAGAGCTCTTCGACACTATGCACGAAGACATCTGGAAGGTGCTCTTCAAGGCCAACGAGGTGTCGCGGCCCACGATTGAGGATCGCGGGCACGACTTAACCCACCCTGCTAGTCCAGTAAGGTTTTTCATGTTTTCAAGGTGTACCCTTTACTTGCATATTCAAGGAAAGCATCTGAGCCTCCCTACTGATTCTTTTAGACCTAGATAGAGAAGGCGGAGCGGATCAACTGTCCGGCTCCGCTGCCTGAAGACCCAGAAATTCCGCTCTTAACAAAGATGCTCGTTCCGGCGCCCTATCAAGCGCCGGAGAAGAAGGCCAAAAAGAAGGCCAAGGGGACCAGAGGTGGTCTCCGTTGCAAGGGCACTTCAGACGCGACATCCGAAGACGCCGAGGCCCACTCCTCCGCCACCGAAGACGACAAGGAAGAGGAGGAAGAAGAAGAGGAAAGCCATTCCCCCCTACAGGGGGGAGAAAGAAAAGGACGGCCTCCATGCGTTTGGAGGCCGAAGCGTCCAAGAAGGGGAAAACTTCCCTTCCAGACAGCTCCACCGCAGCCACCGAGAGCAGCTCGGAGTGGCAACCCAGGGACAAGCCTTGGCCAAATCGTGAGTACCCGGACACATTCATATATTCGGCCTCTCTACTTTATTGTTTTGTCATGTTGAATCATGTATCTTTAGTTTGGCTCGGTCCAACCTCGAGCGGTCCTTATCTTCGGAGGATTCACTGGACTCGGAGGCGATGGCCAACGGGACCCTTCCCGCGGCCTCCTGTCCCAAGGACATGGATGGCACCGAGGCGTCGTCCTGAAGGATCCCAGGCCCGGGAGAAAATACGGAGGCCGTCGGGGAGGCGCTGGAGGGTGAAGCCTCGGCTGCCAAACACATGGGGGAACAAGCCCCCATGGGTACTGATGATGGGGGCAATATCCAATTCGGCACCCAACCGAATATAATTTTGGAGACCCATATGGTTCTAGAATCAAGCAAGCAACCCTTTTCGAAGGAAGGGGGCGTGCCTATTCCGCCAGTGACCTCTGTCCATCCAAAGGCGCCGGATACTTTGCTAGAAGCGTTGTGAGGCGCTTCCATTGTCGAGGAACACTGTACCCTTATGGGTACGGTGATTGAGAGGATCCAGTCCGCGAATAGCGGACTGACCAAAGCCTGCACTAGCCTTCTAACAGGCTTTGAGGTAAGTAATGTAATGGTATAAAAATAACATCATAGTATAGACAGTAGCCCCTGAGACATTGTCCGGTGTTCGAAAAGACAAATCGGACAGAGGATCAAATAGTTTTCGCAGGAGACTAATCTAAAATGTCTATGTGAATAAGCAGGCGTCGCTGCTGGCTGCAACCTCTCACACTGCGGAAGTCTCCAGACTGAAGCAGAGTCTGGATCGGGCCAAGGAAGAGCTCGGCCGCGTGAAGAAGCAGCTGGAGAACAGTCAAGGTATGCAATAACCTTGTATATATTCGACAAGAATGAATGATTTGTGCTGACGAAAGTGCCATGATATTTATTAGGGGCAACGACTGAAGTAGGCCCTCAAGAAGGAGCTGGCCGAGGCCGAGGACAGAGCGGCCAAGGAACAAGCTGCATGCGAAAAGCATGAGGCCCGGGTCAGTGAGGTCTAGCAAGAGCTCCAGGATACCGTCAAGAAGTGCGAGTCCTTGGAGCACAACATTACGGATCAAGAGTCCGAACTTGCCAAGGCCCACCAGAGCGCATACGATGCACGAGCTAAAGCCTAAGGCGCCCTCCAGGAAATCCAGGCGGCCAAGAAGATCGCTGCGGGTAAGGCTTTTATAATGCAGAGCAAATATGTGAAGGAAAGGTTCCTCTTACTGACCCAGATTTGGAGTTCTCGAGGGGCGTTTGCGGATCTGCTGCGTAGCCTGTCAGATGCTGCGGAATTCTACCGAGCCAAAGAGGGGAGCTCCATGGAAAAGCTGTTTTGGTCGCAATACCATGCGCCAGAACATCCGGTGCCCTTTAGCGATCAGCTAAAATAGCTAGTCGAGCTGCATAAGGCGGCCGAACTAGCCATGAAGGATTTAATAATCCGGCTATGGCCTGCCGAAGCCATTCCCAGCAGCTACTTCGGACTCGTGAAGCGGCTGGTCAGTGCTTGCCCTTGGCTTGACGCCATCAAGCGGTCGGTGTGCACCAAAGGCGCGTGAATGGCCTTCGCCCGTGCCAAGATGCACTGGGCGAAGATGGACGCCACGAAGCTGATGACTGCAGTACCGCCCGCGGGCAAGGAGCACCGCACACCCGAACTGTATTTTGACAGTGTCCTGGAGGGATCCCGCCTTGTGGCGGAGCAATGTGCTAAGGATATCATATTCCCATGAATACACTCATGTTATCATGTCCTGTACTATGAAACAGATCTGTTGTGTAATATAATGTCTGTTATTTAAAACTTTACCTCCTGTGCGGCCGTTTTGTTTAAATCTGAGAGTTGGCCGGTCATCGGCTTCTGCCCCCACATAGGTAGTACAGCGGTGTTCAGGATAAATCTAAACACTCTTTATCCAAGGTTTTGGTCCTTTAAGGAGTTGTTTAGCGCAACGAACCAGACAATCGGACTATGCGGCTTTATTACTCTCACTTAGCCATAGGAGTTTGACAAGAAAAATTTAGGCATAGCCCCTGGTGTTTGGAAGTCCGAACTTGGGGCGCTATACATGCCTGATCGGATAAAAACCTATTCATCGCATAATGTGTAAAAAATTGCTAAAGATTTGTAACCTCTCGAACAGCTAATCGGCTCTCGGCGCATCATGACCGTTAGTTTTCGGCTTTCTCTACTGAGGTGCTCATCCGGAAGAACCGGGACACAATCGCAGTAGTTCTCCCTTTACTAACCTAGCCGATATAGAGGAACGTAAGGTAGTAAGAACAAGAGTCGGGCAACCCAACTATTGACAAAAGACATGATTCGGAGCCGATGCATATAATGCTATAAGTTCGGGGTGCCGAACTATACTGTAAAAGTGTTCAGACGTTATTGTCGTATTGTGGGGTGTGATGAAGCCCCTGGCGAATGAAGGCGTACCAGAGTGTACAAGCGCAATTGATAAGAATATAAAGAAAGGGAAAAAATCAAGTAATAAGCTGAAGCCGCAAACTATTTTCCATTGTAATTTGATTAATATGTCAAGGCATATTTGTACAAATAATGCGATAAGCAAATAGGGCTATTTGACATGCCACGACCAATGGCGAGCTGCATGCGGGTTTTTAAAATAGGTATAACGATCGTTAGTAGAGAACACCTGGGAGTTCTCTTGTACGTCAAAACTTCTTGCCTTCTTGGTGTATCCGTCCCTTGATAGGTCCGATGATCAGGTTATCAGAAAAAGGCCTGGGGAAAAAGAAACCTGAAAAGAAAAAGGAAATAGTAAAAGTATGCGGGTCCATGAGCGGTTGAGCCATACTGTGGACCACGGTCTAGCTGTGCCTTCGTCTATGCCCATGGTATTTTGAGTGCATAGTTATGTACGCGTGGTACAAATGTTGTTGTTTGGTCGGGGCTGGGATGGAGGCCGAATTGCTAGTCAAGCTCTTGACGAACTGGACCATCCTGCTGCGGAGTAGTTCGGACTTCTTTGACAGTGTCCAGGAGCTTGGCCGCTGGATCGCGGTTATGCCTGAAGAGGTCGCTCTGTACTTCTGCTGCAAGGGCCGTCACTATAAAAAAAGACGCATTCGTGACATTTTGGGCCGAACAAAAAAAATTATGTCATGCTTATGACACTTCTATGACGATAATTGTGTCAAAACCCGGTATCATCATAGATGTGGTGGGCTCCTACTTCTATGACAAAAAATCATGATAGAAAATGGGCTTTTCGTCCTGGGCAGGCCGGAGATGCAGCTACATGACATTTTTTGGGCCGTCCATGACGGAAAAAACCATGGTAGAAGCGAGGGCGAGGAAACTATCGGGGTGTTCCCGGTTACGGTGGGTGGTCGGGGCTGAGCGATGCATGGAGGTTTGCGCGTTTCTCTCGTACACGCACGCGTGTGGGTGCGAGGTGTTGGGCTCTAACTGAACCCGAGCGAGGCGTTCGCCTACTGAATCCGAGTGATTGCACTGCAGGCTACGCGTTACTGAACCCGAGCGATCGATCGATGGCTATTAACTGAACCCGATCGAGCGATTCCTTCGCTACTGCTTCTAACTGAAGCCGATCGATTCTGCCTCTGGATGAACAGTGAGCGTTGCTGGGGGGTGGATGAACAGTTCCCGGTGGGGGTGGATGAACAGGACCCCGTGGTGTTCCCTCTGGATGAACGGGACCCCGATCGATCGAGACAGTTGGGGCTGGATGAACAGGACCCCGTGGAGGGCTGCATGAACAGGACGACCCCGTGGAGGGCTGGATGAACAGTAGAGGGTGGAGGGGTGGATCAATAGTAGCCCGTGGAGGGGTGGTTGAACAGGAGCCCGTGGAGAGGGCCGGTTGAACAATAGCCGGTGGAGTAGCGCGCGGTGGAGGTTTGATGAACAGGAGCCCGTGGATGAACAGTCGTAGGTGGAGGCTGGAGGAGGTCGATGGTGGATGAATAGTAGCCCGTGGAGGCTGGAGGAGGTGACGGTGGAGATGAACAGTATCCCGTGGAGTCCCGTTTTGTGGTACGCCACACCCTCCCGATGAACAGGACCCCCGTTTCGATCGTAGCGCTCCAACACAAGTCCGTTTCCTCCATTTTGCGGTACACCGCGCACCTCCCGATCAACATGACCCCGTTTCGACCGTAGGAGATCCAACACAAGTCCATTTCCTTTGTTTTGCGGTACGCCAGACCCCTCCCGATGAACTGGATCCCGTTTCGAACGTGGCCGGTCGAACACAAGGCCATTTCCTTCGTTCTGCGGTATGCCAGGCCTCGTTTCCATCGGTTGTTCCATCCAAGCCGGTTGGCTCCCACGCATTCTGTTGCCTCCTGATGAACACGACGCATTTTGTTGCCTCCCGATGAACACGACGCATTCTGTTGCCTCCCGATGAACACGACGCATTCTGTTGCGTCCCCATGAACACGACGATGATGCAGTTTCTCCGTTCTGACCCAGCCATGTACACAAGCCCTGGCCGTATGTATGCACGAGTAGGCATTCGAGACCCCGCCCATATGTATGTATGTGGCCGTATTTTCTTTCTTGCACCATGGCCACTGTACGTATGTGTACATGCTACGTGCCTGCCTCTACTATGACACGTGCGTGCCTCTACATCGACCAGTATGTACATACACATTCGCGACCAGAATGACAACGCTACGTACGCTTCGACCAGGTGGGTCCCGACTGTCAGGCACTTCCTTGCGTGTGAAGATGTAGCTGGTGGGTCCCAGCAGTCAGGGGCGAATCATTTTTTCCCCGTAATATGGACGCACTTCCTTGCGTGCGAAGATGTAGCTGGTAGGTCCCAACAGTCAGGGGGGAAACATTTTTTGTGAAATACGGTGGCCCATCCGGTGTGTCGGTGTTCTGGGAATGGGGGTCCCCAGACTTGCCTGCCTGCGGCCTGCGGCGTGGCTCAAAGGGGGCCCAGCATGGCCCATCTTCATCAGCACAAGCTCGAGACCCTCGCGAGGGACCAAGCCTCGCGAGGCGGACGACAAGGAGCTTCCTCAGGCACGGCCTCGTCAGGCTGGCTCACGAGGAGGTGGAGAGTTCAAGGAGGGGTACCTCACGAGGTGCCCATGACGCAAGCCATGATGACCAAGGGCGCCTACCGGGCGCCGGCCCGCGCAGTGTCCTTCTTTCCTCTTTGGTGCAAGGGGAGCAAGCGCAGGCGAGAGCATCACGCAAAGGCATCCATTTCGGTGCAACAAGACCAAGACCAGTCCAACGGCAGGATGGAGGTCACCGTGGAGCCCAGGTCGGCGTCACCGCTACAGCCTTTGACAGGCGAGGACCAACTTTAGTCAGGATAAGTGTACTAGATGCTCCCCTTCAAATTGGCCAATTGTTGGCGCCCTTCCCGCTCAATATTTGGGAAGAGGCCCAGGGCCTTCGCCTATAAATAGGACTAGCCACCCACAGGGTAAAGGGGACCCGATCGATCCATCCGGCCGGGAAAGAGAGAAAGACCACAAGAATAGACCCTCGCGAGGATGTTCTTCCTTGTATTGTTCATCAGCCTAAGAGGCAATCCACCACACACTGGAGTAGGGTATTACACCACAATGGTGGCCTGAACCAGTATAAATCATGTGTCTCTTGCGTTGTTCTTCTCGTAATTTTAGATCCTAGCGATTCGGCGAGGAACAGGTAGGTAGAAGGCGAAACCTCTGCGCGCACCCCAGTGTTCGAACCTCAAGGGTCTGCCGGAACCCTAAATCCGACATTTGGCGCGCCAGGTAGGGGTGCTCCGGAATTTGTCTTCCGTCGCCTTGTTCTTCTCCGACCGTCGCGACCATGTCTGACGCATGCCGGGTTCGCGCCGAGCGCCGAGCCGCCCTCGCTTCCCGCGTCGCCCAGACGGCTCCCGTCGGTGGGCTCCCTCGTCGTTCCCCGTCGCCTGTCATCAACGCCGCCACCGGCCCAGCGGGGAACGAGCAGCAAGCATCGTCCCAGCACCCGTCCATGAGGCGAGACGGCCGCACCGCTACGCCCTCGCTCACCCCCGCTGGTTCTTCATCCCGCGCGCCCCGCGCCGCCATGGAGGCTCGAGCTGCGCTCATCGCGGCAAATGAGCTCCTGCGCTATCGCCCAGTCGACGATGTCTACGAAGAATGGCTTGACCGAGTCGCCGAACTCGTTCGCGCCGCTGGGGGCTCCCCCGCGCCATCTTTCTCGCTGCACCGTGCCCCGCCATGCGCAGGCAATGAAGCTCCTGGGGCACCTCAGCCGCCTCCCCCTCAAGAAGGCGCCCTGGCTCCAAGGCGTGCGGCCCCTGGGCGGAACCCGCCCCGTCAAGAACCAGCGCGGCAGGAGCAGAGCTGCCAAAAGGTCCCGCGCCCTCAAGAATCTGCCCAAGCGCTCCCTGCTCCGGCTCGTCCCGACCACGCTCCTGCTCCAGCACGTCAAGACCCCGCGCTGCACCCAGCTGCAGCGCACGGGGACCCGCAAGACCGAGCCCTTCGTCCTCCAAGGCCTCATGTGGCCACAGCGGGTTGCCGCGCCTTCACCACCGAGCTATGCACCATCGCGTGGCCCGGCAAGTTCAAGCTAGACCTGCCTCCTCGCTACGACGGCACGGCAGACCCTGCAGAGTTCCTCCAGCTCTACGAGCTGGGCATCGAGGCTGCCAACGGAGACAAGAAGGTCATGGCGAACTGGTTTCCCATGGCTCTCAAGGACGGGGCCCGCACCTGGCTTCTGAACCTGGCGCCAGGCACGATCTCCTCCTGAGACGAGATGCGCACCCGCTTCATCGCCAACTTCCAGGGTACTCGCGACCGGCCACCCGCCGTGAGAGACATGTGCCGCATCAAGCAACAACCAGGGGAAACCCTGCAGAAGTACATCCAGCGCTTCAACAACCGCGCCTCAAGATTCCCAAGGTGACCGAGGAGGCCATCATCTCAGCCTTCTCTGACGGCGTGCGTGACGTCAAGATGAAGGATGAGCTCGCAATGCATGAAGATCTGTGCACTTCCTTGGAGCTGTTCAATCTGGCGACCAAGTGCGCCAGGGCTGAGGAAGGGCGTCTCTCCCTCCTCGAATTGCCTGCCGCAGACCCTGAAGAGAAGAAGCCCAAGGCCAAGGACGTGAAGCGCAAGGGGGCTGCCGTACTCGCGCAGAACCAGACACCAAGCGGGGCAGAGATCAGCCCGAATCCTCCAAGGGCAGTCGGTACTGCGTGTACCACGACCCCCACACCCATAACACCAATGAATGCCAAGAGCTCAGGGCCGTGCGTGAAGGGCGTACTGGTCGGCGTCCCGACCGCAACGACCGGGGCTACGGCCGAGGAGGAGGAAGGAACGCAGGACGCTGGGAAGACCGCGGCCCACATCAAGGGTGGCGTGACCAACCTCGCGAGGATCGCTGGCAGGACCCGCCTCGCGAGGGAGGCTGGAGGGATCAGCCTCGCGAGGATCGCCCGCAAGGTAACACAGGCCTCCCTCCGCTACCGCCGCAGCCAAGGAGAAATGAGGACCGCCATCAGGACAAAGGGGCTGAGGGCTTCCAAGAACCACGTGCGATCGCCTGCATCCTGGGCGGAGCTCAAGCCCCAGCCTCTCAGCGCATCTTCAAGCAGTTTGCCCACGAAGTGAATGCAGTCCTCCCCAAGCTCGAGGCCACGCGCCCTCTCAAGTGGTCAGTGTGCGCCATCACGTTCAGCTCAGCGGATCAGCTCAAGTGCGCGGCCACAGCCGGAGTCCTCCCGATGCTTTGTTCCCCAATCATCAGCAACATGCTAGTCACCAAGACCCTCATCGATGGCGGGGCAGGGCTCAACATCCTGTCCGTGGAAACATTCAACAATCTCCAAGTACCCTACAGTTAGCTTCAGCCCACCAAGCCTTTCTCCGGAGTCACTGACGGCTCCACGGTCCCGATTGGGCAGGTCCGCCTCCCTGTCACCTTCGGGGCACGCAACAACTACCGCACCAAGCTCATCGACTTCGACGTCGCCCACATTCGCCTGCCGTACAACGCCATCCTCGGGTACCCAGCGCTGGCCAAGTTCATGGTCGTGGCTCACCACGGCTACAACATCCTCAAGATGCCAGGAAGTGGTGGGGTCATCACGGTGCCTTGCGAAGAGAGAGACGCAGTTTGCTCCCTGGAGAGAGCCTTTCAGGCCGCGTTGCTGGAAGACCCGGATCGCGGAAGCAGGAGGCTTCCCGAGGCCGCCCCCAAGAAGAAGAAGACATCGACCGGCCCGGCCCCTCAGGAGGCAGGTCCCTCTGGGCCCGCGCCTGCTCAGGGGGAACCTCCTTCCATCGCATAGGGAAGTGCGCCCGGCGCCCTCCTCAGGCAAGGCTCGAGGGCTCTCCCCTGGAGGGCCGCCGACCTCGCCAAGGTCACGAGGGAGGCGCTTGGGCACCACGTGGAGGCGTGCTTCGAAGCACGTTTCCATCAAGAAGGAGAAAGGCAAGGAGGGCTAAACCCTCAGGAGTTCGTCAGCAAGGCCATTCAGGAGTTACAGGAGTCAAGGGTCATGAGAGGCAGCCGCCGCTTACCCGCTGTGGCCCCCCATCCAGGCGAGGATGGTGGGATGCGCGTCTGCATCGACATACCAGGGCTCAACCAAGCCTCGTCTCGGGAGCGCCTCTGGCCTTCGCGAGTGGGACGCTGCGAGGGCCCGCCCCACAGCTACGTTTGCATGCCTTACGGCTTGCCGAACGCGGCTGCTCCGTACAGGTGCACCATGAGGGCCATCCTGGAGGCTCAAGAGGCTAGGCGTTCCGCAGCCCTGGTGGAGATGGAGATGGTCCGGGAGGAGCCACCAGCGCCTTCGGAGCCTCCCGAGGCCCCGGGGCCTGGGGGCTCGTGAGGACCTGCTCCCGCAGCGCACCGAGTCTGCCACATCAACACCCCTTCGTCTTCAACATCATCAGGTGACATCTTTCTAGTTTCATTTCCAACTGGGAGCGCCCTCAGGGCCGCATTATTCCCAGGCCGCATGGGTCCGTCCCTGTGGCATGTATCTCTTTTATTTCATGTTCTTAGCTCACTCTGCTGAGGGCGCCCCTCGGGCTGCATTATCCCCAAGCCGCTCGGGTCAGACCCAGTGGCATGTACCCCTCTTGCATTTACCTTAGGGCTGTGTTTTCGACCCGTCATGCTTGTTATTTGGTGCCGGTTCATGGTACCTTTTTTATTCCTTGATATCGCAAGCTTGCGCGTTAAAGGGGGGGGTGCCTGAGCATCGCGACTCAGGGCTCCTACCGGCTCTCCGGCCCTCACCCTCTGGTCTGCCCACGGCATCGCGCCCCGGCATACCAGCGACGACTGAGACCAGCCCGAGAGCCGGGACCCAAGGACGTAGAGTTTCGACATCTAACCCAGCTTGCGCGTTAAAGGGGGGTGCCTGAGCATCGCGACTCAGGGCTCCTACTGGCTCTCTGGCCCTCACCCTCTGGTCTGCCCACGGCATCGCGCCCCGGCACACCAGCGACGGTTGAGACCA
>NC_041393.1:518152855-518203762 GCF_002162155.2 Triticum dicoccoides | reverse complement strand
AGCATCGCGACTCAGGGCTCCTACCGGCTCTCTGGCCCTCACCCTCTGGTCTGCCCACGGCATCGCGCCCCGGCACATCAGCGACGGCTGAGACCAGCCCGAGAGCCGGGACTCGAGGATGTAGAGTTTCGACATCTAACCCAGCTTGCGCGTTAAAGGAGGGTGCCTGAGCATCGCGACTCAGGGCTCCTACCGGCTCTCCGGCCCTCACCCTCTGGTCTGCCCATGGCATCGCGCCCCGGCATACCAGCGACGGTTGAGACCAGCCCGAGAGCCGGGACCCGAGGACGTAGAGCATCGGCATCTAGCCAAATTTGCAGGAACACACTCCAAGATAAGGCCCAGAGCCAGGCGCAACCTGCCTTGAGGTAGGGCCCCGTGAGTCCCGCGCTGGCTCATGGGTGCCCAGATACACCTCGTCAAGCCCTACCGCGCCAGCCATGTGTCAGGGCGGGGCTGTACACGCCTCGGGGGCTCCTCCCGGAGGGGAGCCCCCTCCCACGCACCAGTGGAAGCACCATGCTCCGCGCTGGCTGACGACACTGCCGAGGAGCGGCTATGCCCATACGCATACGGAAGCGCTATGCTCCACGCTGGTGATAAACAACTGAGGGTGACCCCTCGGGCCGCATCAATCTCAGGGAGCCCAGAGCTCAGTGTCTAGCCTCATCGCAACGCCTCCCCTCGGGAGTGCCGCGCGAGGGGGCTAGGCACGGGGGCTACGCCTGGGTCATGCCCAGGCGCACGCCACCCAGCCAGGCCCCCCGGGCCTGGTTCGTCGCGCGTCCCTCCCCGAGCGGAGCCAAGGTATGAAGGCCGTTTGAGCGTCAAGGGGGACTCCTGAGCATCGCGACTCAAGAGCCTAACTGGTCACATAGCCCCTCACTCCTTGGTCCCGTCCTGGTTTCCGGTCGGGGTTAACGGCGGTTGAGGTATGCGCGGGGCCGGGCTCTGCAGACGTAGAACGGTAGATCCACCCCCACATCTCACCTCCCTACTTGCTGTTCAGGCGCCAAGGGGGACTCCTGAGCATCGCGACTCAGGAGCCTAACTTGTCACGTAGCCCCTCACTCCTTGGTCCCGTCCTAGTTTCCGGTCGAAGCTAACGGCGGCTGAGGTATGCGCGGGGCCGGGCTCTGCCGGCGTAGGACACAAGCAAGTAGGAAGGAAATAGTGCAAATTTCAAGGAATTCAAAAGCAAATATTACAATCCATACTGTTATCACAGCACCAAATGCAAGTTTTAACGCCTCCCTGAGGCCTGATACACGTGCAGAAACTAAAAGCAGGGCGGGAGCCACAACGGAGTCACTTGTCGGCCGTAGAGTTGCGTGGAGCAGGTTCGCCTTGTGGAGCTGCCGGGCTGGCAGCGCTCCGCTTCGGCCTGGTGCTGAAGGCCCGAAACTTCCCCAGCAGAGCCTCCGCATGACCCTTCACATCCTCAGCAGCGGCAGCGGCATGCTCGCCACTCGCCGGCTCCAGCAGGCTGTCGAGGTCGACGTTGGGGTCCCGAAGATAGATGTGGGTGAACACCCGCGTCAGCGCCGCAGAAGACAAGACGCGTGCCTCGGCCTCAGCCGTAGGGCCGAGGCCAAGGGCGACATCGTCAAGGGCACGAACCAGCAAAGGGAGCAGCTTAGAGAGGCCGTCCTCCTCGCCGGCCAGCGGGCTCTCCAGGCCGCTCTCATAAAGCGTCTTCAGTGAAGCTCGGGCCATCTCCTCCATCTCTGCAAAGGCTACACGATCCTTGGCAAGAACCCGTGCCTTGCTGTCCAACTCAACCTTCCTCGCCTCCAGCTCTTGCTCCAGCGTGCCTAGGCGGTCACGGCGCTTCTTGAGCTTGGCTTCCCAGTCCTTGACGGCCGCCTCGCGAGCCTTCATGCCATCCTCCTGCTCTAGGCGAAGGCGAGTCTCCTCGGTGAGCCGGTCCTGCATACCCTTCAGCTCGCCCTCCAGCACCTCGCAACGACCTTGGGCGTTAGCCGCCTCCCCCAAGGCGGCGTCGCGAGCAATCTTCGCCCCAAGGACGACGTGCTTCTCCTCGTCGCAGGCCGTCGAGGCCTGGACCAGCGCCGCCCAAATCGAAGCATCGGAGCGAATCCAGCCAGAGGCTAGCTCCAAGCGTCTGGCCACCAAACAAGGGTCGGCGCTCAGAAGATCCCGCCGCAGACGGTCAAGTTCAGCAGCAGCATGATCCAGGACAATAGGAGGGGGCGGGAAAGCAGCAGTCAGCGGAGTAGGAGGAGAAGGCGACAGCGTGACCACGGTGTCCTGAGGCGGAGCCTGCTGCGCCCCGGCGGCTGTGGCGACGGCGTCAAGCGGGGGCGCCTCGGGGGTCGCCAGGGTCATAGGAGCCGAGTCCGCCCCAGCCGGCTTGGCAGGGCCTCGCAGGGACGCCTGGGCAGGAGAGGCCCGCGCGTCATGTTCATCTTCTTTCGCGAGCAGAGGCGCTACCGCGGATGGAGTCTCAGGAGCCCCCTTCGGCTTCTTTGGCGTGGGCGCCAGCCTAGCCGGGAGATGCGAGCGTCAAGCCTCAGCAACGAAACAAGAAACAAGACAGGGATCAAGCACTTACAAGTCGTCGCCCGCGGACTCGAGCAGCCTCCGGCCGTACTTGAAGCCCGAAAGCCGGTTGCAAGGATCAGCCTCGAGGAGCGCGGGTGCAGTTGGGGCACCTGCGGATCGCCTTGGGGCTGGGGCGGACCCGCGCGGGATCATCCCAGTCCGGTCCTTCTTCAAAACCGGGGGCAGGCTCCCGCCACCCTGCTCGCCATCACCCTCGTCGTCGTCACTCAGAGAGAGGTGGAGAGTGTGGGACTTGCGCCGAGGAGGTGGAGCCCTTGACTCTGCTTCGGAGTCGGCCCCCTCTTCCCGCTCCCCTTCCTCCCTCTCTTTGCTGGAATCGCCGGAGGATACGCCCACCATGTCCTTGGGAGCCTCCGCGGGCACAGGCCCATCCCCGTTGAGGACGGGCATGGACCCCACAACCTGCTCCCAGTCCTCACGAAGGAACAGGGGCGTCGGAGCGCCCTCCAGCCTTGCCACGTCGCCCCCGACCAAAGACTGGAGGACCGCGGCCAGATCCTCATCGGCCAGGACCGCGAGGCTCGGGTGGGGCCTCCACATCGGAAGCGAATACTGACGAAGCGGAGCCAACTGATGCTCCAGGAACTCCCTCAGCAGCGAGGCGCCAGTCAGCTTTGCCGCCGCCATGCTGGCCGGCCTCAGATTCGCATCCATCTTCTCCAACACCAGCCTTGCGCGGGGATCCACAAGCTCCACTCGAGACCAGTCATCGGAGCTCGAAGGGAGCCCCGTGGGCAAGGCCAGCCGGGGGTGGACGCGCCCAGCATCAACCAAGACCCACTTGCTCCTGAAGCCCTCAGTCCTTTTCCCGGGATTCGAAATGGCGATGGAGCTACCGTACGCGAGGAAGCTTGCACACGCCGAGACGGAGCTGCGAGAGGGCCGGAGGTAGAAGTAGTGGCGCAGCAGGGCCACTGAGGGCTTCACCCCCACGTGAGACTCGCAATAGTAGGCGAAGATTTCTAGAAGGAGGACAAAATTGGGGTGGAGATGCAGAGCTTGAAGGTTGTAATGGCAGAGGACGGAAAAGAAGAACTCAGAGAAGGGAGGCACCAGACAGGCGACAATGGCGCTCACGAAGAGCGGATAGAAGGTTCTTCCTTGGCCCTCAGGGAGGGCAGAGCCAGCCTTGAACACCTTCGCCCCGTCGACGCCCTGCGCCGCTGCCAACTGGCGCACCTGGGCAAGGCTCGCCTCCGACACGTTTGGCGAGTCCAGGGCGGACGAGTACCAAGCTCCGGCCGGGGCTTGGCAAGGCGCCATGTCTGGCTAGGGCACGCGGGTGGAGTAGATCTGGAGATTTTGAAGGAAGGAAGAAGAGGCGCAAGAAAGGGGATCTGAGCAGCAACTGGAGAAAGCAAAGGAGGCAGAGGGCAGATGCCGCTCCTTATCAACTAGTGCGGTTGCGGAGACGCCCATGTCCAATCAACCGCCATGCGACGCCCAAGGCCGCAGGCTGTTAGGGACCGCGACGCTTCGCACTTGCCCTTTCGCCTCTCTGCTCGGCCAAGTCCGGGCGCGCCTTGGGCCCGGGGGCTACTGTCGGCGTTCTGGGAACGGGGTCCCCAGACTTGCCTGCCTGCGGCCTGCGGCGTGGCTCAAAGGGGGCCCAGCACGGCCCATCTTCATCAGCACAAGCTCGAGACCCTCGCGAGGGACCAAGCCTTGCGGGGCGGACAGCAAGGAGCTTCCTGAGGCACGGCCTCGTCAGGCTGGCTCATGAGGAGGCGGAGAGTTCAAGGCGGGGTACCTCGCGAGGTGCCCATGACGCAAGCCATGACGACCAAGGGCGCCTGCCGGGCGCCGGCCCGCGCAGTGTCCTTCTTTCGTCTTTGGTGCAAGGGGAGCAAGCACAAGCGAGAGCATCAAGCAAAGGCATCCATTTCGGTGCAACAAGACCAAGACCAGTCCAACGGCAGGATGGAGGTCACCGTGGAGCCCAAGTCCGCGTCACCACCAGAGCCTTTGACAGGCGAGGACCAACATTAGTCAGGATAAGTGTACTAGATGATAAGTGTACTAGATGTTCCCCTTCAAATTGGCCAATTGTTGGCGCCCTTCCCGCTCAATATTTGGGAAGAGGCCCAAGGCCTTCGCCTATAAATAGGACTGGCCACCCACAGGGTAAAGGGGACCCGATCCATCCATCCGGCCGGCAAAGAGAGAAAGACCACAAGAACAGACCCTCGCGAGGCTGTTCTTCCTTGTATTGTTCATCAGCCTAAGAGGCAATCCACCACACGCTGGAGTAGGGTATTACACCACAATGGTGGCCTGAACCAGTATAAATCCTGTGTCTCTTGCGTTGTTCTTCTCGTAGTTTTAGATCCTAGCGATTCAGCGAGGAACAGGTAGGTAGAAGGCGAAACCTCCGCGCGCACCCCAGTGTTCGAACCTCAAGGGTCTGCCAGAACCCTAAATCCGACACGGTGGGTCCTTGCTGTCAGGTGGAGGAATCATTATTTTCCGCATAATAAGGAAGCACTT
Source organism: Triticum dicoccoides (assembly GCF_002162155.2). NCBI lineage: Eukaryota > Viridiplantae > Streptophyta > Magnoliopsida > Poales > Poaceae > Triticum > Triticum dicoccoides. The sequence continues at coordinate 518,198,689 of NC_041393.1, read as the reverse complement.
CCTTGCTGTGGCCATGGACCTAGCTGTCAGCCTCTCCACATACAGTCCACGTCCGATGGAAGTCGTTCCTTGACCATGTTGACCACGCCGCGCCGAGAGCACCTGGGCGGTGGATGACAACGAGGCCTAGGAAGGGGACAACACGGAGCCGGGGAAGATGCGACAGTGGAAGCCCTCGCAGAGAGGAGTACGAGGGTTCACTAGTTCGGCTGTGGTGTGAGGCTGCCATCGCCGCAGGGCCTGGCCAGCGGTGGGAGTAGTAGGGGGCGGTGAGGCCTCCGCGGCAGCACAGCCGGCCACGGGAGGCAGGAGCAGGCGACACGACCAGCGCTGCTTTGGGCGGCTCGAGCAAGAAGACCAGAGGTTGAAGAAGCACTACGGCCGTTGGATGAACATCGTACGGTAACTGGAGCTAGAATCGTTCATATTGACTAAGTTGACAAAGCCCTCCATCCCCGTTAGCTTAGTAGGCCCACAAGTCAGCATCCCACTATGTTGGGTCCCAGCTAGCAGGGGAGTATTCATTTTTTTGTGCGTAATAATGTGGCACTTCCTTGCGTGCAAACATATAGCTGGTGAGTCCGACCTGTCAGCGGGGGGAACGTTTTTTCGCAAAATATAGAGGCCCTTCCGGTGGGTCCCATATGTCAGCTGGAGGAGTCATTATTTTGCGCGTAATAAGGAGGCATTTCCTTGTGTGCAGCCGTGGACCCAGCTGTCAGCCTCTCCACGTACAGTCCACGTCCGATAGAAGTCGTTCCATGACCACGTTGACCACGCCACGCCGAGAGCACCAGGGCGGTGGACGACGAGGAGGCCTAGGAAGGGGATGACATGGAGCCGGGGAAGATGCGGAGCCGGGGAAGACGCGGCAGTGGATGCCCACGCGGAGAGGAGTACGAGGGTTCACTGGTTCGTCTATGGTGTGAGGCTGCCCTCTCCGCAGGGCCTGGCTAGCGGTGGGAGTAGTAGGGGGCAGTGAGCCCTCAACGGCAGCACAGCCGGCCACTTGAGGCAGCAGCAGGCGGTCTCGCCGGTGCTAGTTTGGGCGGCTGGTGCAAGAAGAGTAGTGATTGAAGAAGCAGCAGGACCGTTCGATTCAAATCCAACAGTTACTGATGCTAGAATCATTTGTTGACTAAGTTGACAAGTCCTGCGAATGCGTCAACTTAGTAGGCCCACGGATCAGCCTCCCAACCGGTGCGCCCCAGATGTCAGTGGGAGGAATCATTTTTTGCGTAATAAATAGGCAGTTGATTGCATGCGGCCAGGCCAGCGGAGGGAGTAGGGTGGGCCGGGGAAGCCCGCGTGACATCATAGCGGGCCACGAGAGGAGGGAGCAGGCAGTCCCGCCGGTGCTAGTTTAGGCGCTGGAGAAAGAAGATCAGAGATTGAAGAAGCACGTCGGCCGTTGGATGGACATCCAACAGTCACTGCTGCTAGAATCGTGTGTTGACTGACAAAGCCTTGCATAAACAAGTCAGCCTCGAAATCTGTGGCGTGTACAGCCCATTTGCTATTATTTTTATAATTTTTACTCATTTTCAAATTCATATGGAATTTATTGCAGCCCATTTTCCATTTTTAGAATTGTTGCCCATTTTCTGGTCGGTACCAGGGTTAAAAAAATAACTAAATATGTGCAAAATTTGGAAAATTCGCAATTTTTTGCTGGGGAACAAAATATTCTTAATCCAAAAATTAGTAGTCATACTAAAAAAATAAAATTAAATTAGTAATATGTCATGTTAAATCCAATGAAATACTATAAAATATGAGTGAAGAACAAAAACAAAATAAACTAATACCCCATTTGCTATATTTTTTTGGAATTTTCAACCCCTTTGATATTACTTTTAACAGACACTGACCATACTCTTTGGCCAGGCCGGAATGCATCCCTCCTTGTCTTGAAAGATTTGCAGCCCAGTAAGTCAGAGAAAACAAATAGGCCTAGCTTGGTATTCTTCAAAAAGAAATATTGGGCTACCTATTTTCCCAAAGAAAAAACTGTTGGGCTGGTCATGTTGTTAGACGGGCCACAGAGACCGCACAATCTAGTTTATAGCCTGCTCCTCCGAATTACTACTAAAAAAGGTTGTGCAATTCTGTCGTTAAATGACTATACGTTGAAAATGATGTGGGCCCTAGATATCAGCAGGGTGGATTAGAGTAAAAAACGAGGGGTGCATCTGAGTAAAAGAGGTGCTTGCTTGTATTCGGGAGTGGACCTGGTGGGTCCGTACTGTCATACTCACAACTACAGTTCTCTCCCGATTCACTATGTTGACAGGGACCTTTTCAGAAAAAAAAACTATGTTCACAGGGCCGGACGGTGGCGCCGCGACGAGCGCACCAAGGAGGAGGATAAAGTGTTGTCGCCAATGTGCTGGGCTGGGTTGGACATTCTTATTGAAAAAATGGACCGGAACTATTTACGACATTGACTACAATTTGCATAGGTCCTCTGGTTGCAAGAAGAAAATGCTGGGAGAGAGAAGACTGGTCGCTATCTTTGCCTAAGAATAATATCGACTGAATGTAACGACACTATCATAGGAAATAATATCCTCCTGTTAAATCATGAATTTAAAGAACTAGTGCATGAGGATTTAGCTTTATTTATTTACTTACTTATTTATGTTTAGGGGACCATGAGCATGTACCTGGGCCGGATTCATGTGAGAGCCTCCCTTCCAGTTAATTATGGGCTCCTCTATTGGGCCTTCATTAGTGGGCTGCATGTTATCAACAAGTGGAAAATGTGTTCTGTATGAAAAATAGTATGCGCTATGTACGGTATGGGGCACTAAGGATCGAACTGTGCAACGACTTCCAAAACATTGTGTTTGTCATTTTTACAACACATTTATTCAACCAACAGACAAAATATACTACTGATTGTACATTGAAAACAGCAGCAGCAGCAACCAGGGCTCGGGTGCAACAGAAGCAGTAAGCAGGCTAGAAGAGTGAAGATGCAACTCTCTCTTCCAAACCAAACATCAACCATTATTACAAAAGGGCTACCAAAAAAGAACAAGTGTATGCATCAAACTAAATAAAGATCCTACTACACCAAGTGTATGCATCCAACTAACTGGCTCAGTTAGACGTTACTATTTATTAAGCTGTGGAGATTGGCTGACGACTTGAATCAGATGGGTGTCTGACGGGGGAAACTCCAGCCAGCAGGTCGAAGTCTAATACTTGCAACCCTCTCTCCTACTTTGGGTTGCAGAGCGTGGCGGCACATATTAGGGTATGGTGCATGCAGAGACGCATGGTACGCTGTGTAGACACAGTTTTGCCTGATGAACGAAACCGTGCAGCCATCATGATCCTTCCCGTCGGTTATCTCCTGGTTAATCGGATAATTCAATCCGACAAATAGAGAGCGTGTACCAAGGCTACTTACCAGCCTCCAGTCAAAAATTCCTGAAGGCCCAGAGAAGTTGGGATCCTACTCAAAGACCTTGCAGTGATTGTGATTGTATTCCGCGAGACAACACGTCCGTACGTGTGAACGATCATCAATCATTCGTCGTCGTCTGATCAAGCCAGGAACCACCTGCAACTGCCATGCCGCTTTTCTTTGGAAGGTTCTAGGATTAGGAAGGGTAGGGACACCAGGCGGCCTACAACATCATATCAAGTTGGAGTCAAATAAAAAAGGTCTCTTGATGTAGTCAATCTTAAGAGCAGCATGTTATGAGCATGAATATTTTTTCAGTAAATGTTGACAGTAATATAAGCAAGCTATCATGATATCATAGGAAAGTAACATACTGCTGTAATAGTCATTTGTAGCGATGACTGGAGTAGGCCAGCAATACGTCCAGCCATAGAAGGAGTCGACAGCATAAATGAAGCCCTTGTGTTCAATGGCATCATAGAACCATGGAGGATGTATGATCCTGCGATGGACGTGCAGATTTATCCACTTACCGCAGTGACCTGTCAGATAAGCGAGACCGCGGTTGAAGAACGCAATTGGCCTAAAGTCTTTATAATTTGCAGATCTTGTGGGCACTTGGCAGATTACAACCTTGAGCAAATCAAACTTGGTATCATGTTGGCTACTATAAGATTCCGAGTATTCTAGGCTGCGGTGCCAAAGCAGTGCAGTGTTAATCGAAGGAAGGGGATCAATCGCCGGGTGTAGACCTCCACGAGCATCCAGATGCCGCGACCGTCGATGAGCACCATCCAAGACATGTTCATGCCGACCCAGTACATACCGTTAATGTAGTTGAGGGTGACGGGGATCGGATTGCAATCAAGGGCGTTGATGCTCGCCACCCTACGATCGTTGTGCTGCGTGACACGCCGTTTCTGAAGATCAGGCGGCATTAGCAAGCAAGGAGCTGGCTTAAAAAGCTCCGGCCTGAGGGCTTCGAGTAAACGGTACAGCCCCGACGAGCACGCGGCGAGCGGCATGGTACTGAGATTGTCCACACGCGAAACAATGAGCTTGATTACCTCTGTGGGGAGCGAATTCCAGCCACTCTTTTGCCGGACACTGCTCCGTTCTGCCATTGTTAGTGCTTGGGTTTCGTACAAGGGGGGAGGCGCCTTAGCTGGGATGGAAGATTGGACGAGATTATGTGCGGACAAAGATGGAGAAGCAAATATGTGCTGCAGGAAGTGGACAGGTGATGATGACTATAGCATGCTGCTTGACTTACGAGACACATACCAGCAGCATAGGGTCATATGGATGCCAGACAACTTGCTTGAGTGATCACAGTACTGGTACTCCCTACAGTACCTACTACTATGCCCTAACTTGCTTGAGTAGAGTAGTAGTGGAGTAGGACTCTGCTCTACTACTAGCACCAGAGGAGTAGTATATTCTAATCTAAAATAGTTACAAACTTCAATGCCCGAGCATGGAATGACTACGAACCGCCATCGATGCTAACTCCAATCCCCAGCAAACGTTCGCTGGGAGACATGGCAGTTGCAAGCGCCCGCGACGCAGTTACAGTATGTGTGTAAGGGTGGTGGTTTTGTAAAATACTATGGCTTAAAAACAGGCCACCGTCAGATGGAAATCTGACGGTTACGTGGGATTCATCAGGATTGAGCTCGTGTCAAACAATCGCCAGATATCATTACTAAAAAAAGGTTAAAACACCCGGGGCTATAACTTGCATCGGCTAACCACTAATAATGATACTAACATAGTTGTAAAATGGTCAAGATGCCCGTGCATTGCACGGCACACCATCATCACCAATTCAGTTTTTCTCTACTCTTACTCCTATAAAAGACTGAGTTGGTGATGATGGAGGCGAGGAGGCGTGTTCAGCCGGGCGTGTAGTGGACGTCGAAGAAGAGTAGTAGAGATAGAGATAAGAGTAGAGATAGAGACTTAGGGAGGAGCACCATCTACTACTTCATGTGCTACTCATGTGCTCCATTCGGTGGCCGCAACGTCCCCTACAGCCACCCCCTCCTGCGCTCCATTCGGGGCGCTGTTGAAATTTGGGGAGCGCACTCTCGCGACTGCTGGCATCCATGACTTCATCGACGACGACTTCTTCCCTGACCTGGTCAACCTCTTCCTCAACGACATGGGCAACAACCACAACGCCAACGGTGCTGCTCCCGTTGCACCATATGTGTTTCTGTCCTTCCTGTTCGAAATCGTGGTAGAATTCATGTTTCTACTCTGTATCCTACTACTGTAGATTCTATCTGTTCATCTACTATGCTAGTCCACATAATTAGTTTAATCTCTTTTATAGCCGTCATGATTTATTTTGTGCTTATTCGGATTAAATCTCGTAGTAGCTTGCTCATATACTCAACTGGCGCAATGTCCCCTATATCCACTCCCTTTCATGGACGGCCTGGTCGATGCCTCCAAGGAGCCCTTCGTCTACTGCTATGAGTGCCCGACACTGTTTTGGGGCTCGCCGGCGGACATCGTGCATCACCTCACGGATGCGTGTAGCGGTCACTACTGGACCTTCGCGGAGAACATCAAGTACGAGACGTGCTACCCGTTCACCATGCCGAAGTCGCTGGAGGATCACTGCCGCCTGCTAGTCTCGGAGGAGGACGGCAATGTCTTCCTCTTGATCATGGCCACCGGCCAGGCCTGCACAGGCCGCCGCCCCGTCTCTGTAGTGTGTGTCAGGGGCGACGCCCCTGACGTTGACACTGACACGAGGCCGATGTACGGGTGCGTGCTCACTATTACTACCCCTCCGAGGTACGTGGGCAGCGACACCGGCTCCATCATGCTGACTAGGACTATGCAGAGCTGGGACCTTCCCGCTGATGTGGACATGGAAGATGCATGGTATGATTTACCCCCCAATGCGGTGCACGGGGACTCCAAGGAGGTTCACCTAGATATATGCATTATCAAGTTAAATGTTGATCATTATTCTTCGCTTAGCGTAATCCGCTGTCTAAGCATGTGGAGACTTCCATGCATGATCTTGCTCTATTGGAGTATTGCCCATGAATAAATGTGTATCCATTTATAGTTTAGTCTAGAATCTTCCTTGTATGAATTTTTACTATAGTACTGGTGAAAGACTTACTATGAACATTTCATTTTCTCTTTTATACAGTGCTACTTTTTTCCTTCTTTAATAAAAATTGCAGTGGGGTTTTACCCTACTGTTCATAGTCAAAAAAAGACTTACTATGAACCATTTCTTACATCTCCTTAGCCCCTTCCAAGTCATCCTGATTTAATCCCTCCGTCTACGTGTATAAGGGCATGGTTAATACTTAATAGTATAGCCAACTGTTGACTATAAGAAAGTGCCATGTCATCTGTAGCCAACATGTATTACAATTGATACTCAAAAACTAATTCTTAAAGATCATTTCTTGCAAAGCACAATAAGTGTTATTTCTTCACAAGTTTTGGATGCAGGTTGAACAGTTGAACGCTTTTGTTTCCAAAAGATACCTTTTTATCTATTTCACCTAGATTTTTGTGAGCTCTATAGATGAAATAATATCCGAAGAAATCTATCAATACCTGTTACACATGAGATGACCCCCAGATCCTTTGTCAAAATAAACAACTCCCCGATCAATGCATTTCACTCTTTCGTGCAACGCACGGGCACCTTACTACTACAGATTAGTACGACAAAAATTGAACTAACATTATATATAGTACGATAAATGCTGATGCATGTCACCTAAAATTATATCATTGAAAACTACGTTCAAATACGAATCCAACAATATAGTTTTTGTTGACATGCACTAACATTTTGTTAGTTAAATCTTCAGTCAAATTCAATGGGGGACTAATAAACCATGACCGATGTAGTACAAGTGTAGAGGGCGGCGCTGCACGGGAGTCTCACTCTCACCCCGCTTGTGGCGCGGCAGTAAAGCCGTCATATCACAAAACCCAACCACTTCCAGTAATAAGTGGCCTGGTAAAATAAACGGACAAGAAACCATCAGATCCCTCCATCTTTTTTGCATTTCATCTCTCTGCATTTACTTTCTCCGGTTCATCTCGCACACTCGACCCCTAGCTACTACTCCTAGTATCCCTAGCTACTACTCCTAGGGCCAGTTCTTTTGCGGCTTAAAAAATAAGCCATCTCTTCCCCAGCTTCTCCCATAAGACTAGTCATAGTGGAGAGTAACATTAAGGTGCCTCACTCATTTATTTGGGCTTCTAAACTACTACTAGTACCTCCGTCCTAGTTTATTCGTCACCATTGTAATTTGTGGTAAATTTTGACCAAAGATTTAACTGATAAAATGTTAGTGCATGTGACATGCACAAACATTTCATTAGTTAAATTTATGATCAAAATTTGACACAGATTTCAATGGGGACCAATAAACCAGGACGAAGCTAGTAGTAATGGGATCACTACTAATCTAGAAGCCTAAACGAACTAGCCCCTGCTACTCCTACTAGTAGTACTAGTACTCAAGGTTGAATTCAATTGCACGGCACAACTTGTTAGGCAAAAAAATCGATACAGGGTGTAGGAAGCGGTTTGGGAATTTGCATGCCTTTCCGACCAGTGAGATACTCTGTACAAAGTACGACAGAGAAATAACCACAGAGAAAGAAGCTAAAAGTAAACAATCAAACGAGCATTTTTGCATTTGTTTTGCATTGAATCGTTTCACAAGCTTGACTAGTGCTATTTTTTTACTTTTACAAAAACCGCATCGTAATGTTAAAACATGCATTTGCACGTACATAAGTAATAGCAATACTCCCTCTGTCTAGGGGTATAAAGTCTTCCCTCCTTCTTGGTCACGGTGCACAACAAAAGATGACTTATTCACCTGGACGGAGGGAGTAGCACAGTCTGCAAGCATATATAGAGAGAGACGTGTAGTGCGATAGTATATAGTAGTAAAGTTTGTGCTATATGCACCTACTTACAAAATGCGTACGGGTACACAAGGTTTCCAAACTTTCCCAATTACATACTTAATTAAGGACGCTAATAATTCCCGAACATTCGGGATATATCATTTGCGTCCCAAAACTAATGAGATCACCTTACGAAACTAAATTATACTCCTACTAAAAGCCATGGCGCTCGCAGGAGCGCTTGCGGCGCGCCACGAGTGCCCTGGTGCGCGGCCGTTTCCCAGCACGCCGACACAACGCCTCTTCCTCAGCCTCGCAACTCGCGAGGTGCTGATTGGTGGCTTGCCGGCGGGCGAGCGCGATCTCACCGGTGTGGTGATCCGGCGCCAACATGTACTCCTCCTCGCTAGAAGTGTGCACCCGGTCCACGTACCGCCAAGCGTAGATGAGGCGCTTGGGCCCGACTGCACTCAGGGCTTTGGCACGGGCGTCCTCCGCCACCCTCATGGCCCTTGCACGAGCCTTCTGCCAAAGAGCCAAGTGCGTGACTCTCTCAAACGCGACATAGACCTGCCAGGCAGCTTGCCCTGCAGCGCACTTCTCTTCCTCGGCCTTCTTCTCCGCCTCTATTTTGGCGTGCTCTTCCGGCGGCAAAGCCTCCCACATGGCGACATCCATTTCTTTCCAAAGCTCCTCAAGGCTGGGGGGGCTCGGCGGGCGGTGCAGTGTTCTCCTCGTAGCGGGGAGCCAACGCATCCTCCGACGCACGTGCTGACAAGATTGGAACCTCGACGCGTCGCAGCGAGGAGTGGAATGCCGACGCGTCCTCCTCGACTAGTGGCGGCGAGGAACGAAACAGCGACATGTGACCGTCCGAGAGGTGCAGCGAGGGGCGCCTAGGGCTTGGGAGGGGCGATGCCATGGTGGTCGATGCGAGAGGGAGGCGGAGGAGATAGTGATGAACCTGAGCGTTCTTCCGAATGATGTGGGAGGCGCAGTATTTATAGCGAGCAATGGCACACCTACGTAAGATATGGACTGAGCTGCGCTGGCTTAACTGCAGGTCCAGTTGCGTCACTGACATGTGGGCCAGACCCCTCTTGGGCCCGTATGTCAGTGACCCAATGCACCTGCAGTTAAGTAACTGAAGCAGCATCCCTGAAGATATGTTGCGTGATTAACGTAACAGCTACGTGGGCATATTTGTTGGAGTAAATTATGGGGGAGGGAAGGGGTGGAAATATTGCTGGTCACAACGGATTGGACGAGCGTGGGGGAATGAGAGTCATGCATGCAGATTTTTTCCACACATTGTGGAGTGGTGGGACCGCCGGAGGGAGAAGGAGAGTGTGGCAGGCATATTATTGTTTCCACACATGGAGAGGAAAAGATTTGGAGACAAACGGGCTTCCTGCAGGTATGGGGAACGGTGCATAATAAGCCATCTTGCATGACGGGCTAGGTATAGTCTCAAGTCATTAAAAACATACACGCCCAACACATGTCCATATTTCAAGGTGGACTAAATTATTGCATGCGATGATTAAGGCTGGCCATAATGGTGGTATCTTAGCTGGTATCATGCACACGGGAATAGTAAAACATGCTGATGTGGCAAAGAATTAAAGAAGAGAGGGGGGTTAGAGTAACTAGTGTTCATGCATGCATTGGTAAACACATTTTTTGTGAAGAACAACAACATTAGTTGAGTACTTTTGCAGACTACAAAAACTATTCCACCGCCTCTATCTTGCTAAGAGTAGGTGAAATTTTTGAATCGAGCCCTTTAAACTAGAAGGGAGGTAGTAGTACTCTAATAGCTAACCTTGTTGTGATGACAAGATAGGACATGGCACGCACCTGGACGGAGGAACTAGTCTGCATTGTGCATTTAAGTTTTATCTGAAGTCAATGTACCTCTACTTTGACCAAACTTATAGAAAAATGTATCAACATTCACAATGTCAAATCAATATTTTTATACTCACTATAAGACGTAGTTCTTATACTCATTATAATTAGTATTGTAGATATTGATATTTTTAGTATAAATTTGGTCAAACACTTTGCAAACGGTTGACGGAAGTAAAAAGGACCAGAGGGAGTATCATGCATGTGGAGTAGGCGGAAATAATTGCTCATTTATAGCCGGTCGAAGTCTCAAAGGGCGCGACCGCGCGAGGGAGGCAAAGGTCATGGGAGGCGCGATGGTTGATGGAATTAAGTGAAGTTACATCCACGCGTCGCCATGGCGTGTGAACAAGCAGAAGCTATACCGTCTGGCCTACGATATGGGTCTAGTAGACACGACATCTAGTGTGTCCCGCATAGTTCTCGAGAACTCTTTGGGGCTTGCAGCCATTTATCCACCGGGCAAGCCAGCAACCCCACGCCGTTCACACGGCCTACTCGTCCCCGTCTTCTACTAGTACAATACCTTACAACAGTTCGCTCCCAGTCGTCCCGTCCTTTCACATTACACCAGTTCAACTTCATGGTAACCCTCCTACAAAATCCATGGCCTCCCAAATCTCCATGGTCGCGGCTGAGTACTAGGTTAGAGCCATCACCGGCGATGAGTTCATCATCATCTACACACGTGAATCCGCGACGGTGAAAGCATGCCTTGCTCGCTTCCTACGCATGTTCAATAGTTCAACGGATGAGTGGGTCGCTGGGCTAGATGTTGAGTACACCACAGTCCTGGAAAGAGAGAAGAATCTAAAGGAGGCAGAGAGGAAGAAGCCCGCTGTGATCCAGGTTTGCGTACATAATGTGTGCTTCATCTACCACATATGCCATGCCGACGTTGAGTGCCAGGATTTTAAGAACTTCCTCAAGGACGAAAGAGTGAAATTCGTTACTGTAGACTTTAGGAACGACAGGGATGTCCTGGGTCGGATAGGCCTCGTTGTAGGCTAGCCCTTCGATCTCTAGAAGGCAAGCCTGGTGTCCTCCTCTCAGCCTTTAATGCTAACCCTGGCAGTAGCCATGATTGATCCATCGTATGCTAAACTAAAGAAACCTCACCATGAGATTCATCATGCATGGGAGTCGAAGACATTAGATGAAGATCACATCCTGTACGCAGCAATGGGTGCCTACCTTTCTTTAAATATCTACAAGGGTTGGATGAAGAAGCAGAGCCCAGTGTCTAGTTCAAGCAAAGAAGCGTCGGCGAAGAGGAAGAGGAAGAGGGACGAGGACGAAGTCGAGGATGTGGACTCGGACTCCGAGTAGATGGCAGTGTCGTCGCTCATGTTGGTTCTATTGCAGTGTCAAGTGGACTAGTTGCTTAGTTTATTTTCAAGGATGTGTTGTGCTGAGGCCCCAACATAACTATGTTTATGTTCTTTCTCATTATTTGAACTCTTTAGGACGTACAGTAGTACTAGTTCTATGTCTTACTGCTGTTCTTCTTGTAGTTGGTACTACTTCTCGTATCTTTGTGTTCCTACTATACTTAATATGTTCATACTAATAGTATAATTTGGGTTAGTCAATTTGTGAAAGAAGTTCGATGGAACGAAGGAAGAAGACGGCAGAGAAGCTACCCCAGTATCTATATTAGGTGGCAGGGTGCCCATGATCTATCTTATGAGTGTTGGGTGTGGAATGCAGTTCGCCACAAAAAATGGATCGTGCCCGGGGTTAAATGGATGGCAGGGGTGGGGGGAGCATGGCGCTGGTAGGCGGTTCAGGGGAGGGCGGGGCAGCGGAGGCAGGCGGTTAGGCATGTGGCGGGCTGAGAAGATGAACCGTGCATCAATTTCGGAGGTTGAAGAAGCCCTTCTAGCCATCCATGTTGCATCAAACGGCTCACAAGAGTCGACTGACCCAAATTGCTCCTTCGGGTTGCAGGATCCACATGGCATTCAAGGTCTTGAAGGTAGATTTCGCGTCCGCACTCGGTGTGTGGGCTTGACGCACGTGCGACCGGCTTCCGCCGCGACAGCCACCATGTGGGCCTCCTCTGTGCGGGTGGAGACGACAATGACACGCTAGTTCCTCCTCACCGGCGTGCCGGAGCACGTGCTCGTCCTCCTCTTCGTACGCTGTGTGCATAGACGCGGCTGCACCAGCTGCTCGCGTGCTTGGCAGCGCGGCGGCATCACGAGGAGGGACTGCAGACGACATGAGCGGGCGAGCCTTCGGCTTCATGGCACCGGGATGGCGGCGACACGGCGGTGATGGGCGAGAAACTATTGGCCGGAGCAGGCGGGCACCGGCATGGCAATGGTAGCGGCGGCATATTGATGAGTGTGCGTATGGGAGCTTAGTTTAGTTTTATATAGGGTTGGTCAAACTTAAAAGAAAACCGTACTAGTACACGTAAACATTAGACTTAGTCAGCACTTTTATTAGTTACCGCAGCCACGATATGGAATCCTGTGCAAGCGCGTGAACCGCGGCCGTGCGTTCGATCGAACGGTGCGTCACCGTGTTGCGCTCGAAGGACATCCACCGAACCTTTTTGTGTGTGAAAACAATCCCCGAATATTACTCAACTTTTTTTCCTGGAAAAGTTCTTGACGCTACAATATTTCCATATATTTGAATTTAGCTCCAGTTCATGTTTATTTGGATTTGGACGTTTTAGGTGCGCCCTAGTTTTTTTAATACTGATTTTGTGTGTGTGACTGAGAGAGAACGTGTGTATGTGTCCATATGTGTGTTGTGTCGGAAAGGCAATGTGGAGATGGTGTGCGTGTGATAGAGACATAGAGAGGTGTCAATGTGCACAAATGATCATGCATGAGTGAGACATAGAAAGATGCTTATACGTTGTGTATACATGAGAGAACGGTCTTCTATTTTACTTGTGTGTGTGTGTGAGAGAGAGAGAGAGGAGCATCCGTAACACAACAACCATCTCTCTTGATTCGCCCGTCCCTCGCACGATCGCATGTAACACATGCATCAACACGCACATTTTCACACCCTCACCCGGCCCCTGCCCACCTCAAGGCCCGCACAATCTCTTCGTGAATACCCTGTTTAGCATGTAGATTTCCGTCACATACACACACATTTCTCTCCTTAGGTTTGTTTTCTCTCTATACCTGACACACACACACACACACACACACACACACAGCATAGCACACACACACACCCTCCCCCGAGCACACAATTCATCCCCATCCATGGTTATATGGCGACCACTCTCGCTTGTGCTTCTCTGCACCCCAGCCTGCACAACACCTCAATCTTCAAAGAGGGCATCGAGGAGATCGAAGACGGCGACCACACAGCGCTAGAGAATGCGGGGCCATTTGGAAGCAGGATGATGTGATGACGGCTGACCGACTCCTCCCACCCCTCTCTCTCTTGCAGAAAATTACCAATCCCTCTCTCCCCCGCACAAAATTATCAATCCCTCAACCCACGAGATCCTTCCCCTCTCGTCCATGTTTTTCCAGCTCTCTCATCAAACATGTTGTCTCTTCTCCTTCCACATGTACAGAATCCGGATGCACACGCATCTCACGTATATTACATGTCTACATCTTTCTCACAGACATAACTGCTTCCTCTCTTTCTCTATCTCTCTCTCTGTCTCGTTAGGTTTGTCTCCTACTCTCTCGTCCACATACATACAATCTTTCCCGTCCTATCTGCTCCATCTTTGCAAGCTCTCTCTTCATGTTTCATTCTCATTTGACTGGGATTATGTCAGTTTGAGCATGTTGTGAAGTACTATAGACCTCGTATACATCTTGGAATTCGACAATGATTGTAACTATTGAATTGTATAGACCATTACATTCGAAGTCAGTAGCCTAATATATTTATTTCACAATTTCAACAAATGATTAGTTCACTACAAACTAAGAAAACAAATGTGTACTCCCTCCATTTTTATTTAAGTTCGCGTATTAGCATTGGTCAAAGTCAAGTTTTGTAAACTCTCAGAAAGTTTATAACAAAAAATATTAACATATACAATAACAAATAAATACCATTAGATTCATTATTGAATGTACTTTCACACCATACATATTTGTTATGGTAAATCTTTATATTTTGTATAAACTTGGTCAAACTTTAGGAAGTTTGACTTCGGTCAAACCTAATATGCAGAGCTTACTAGTACTACTTGCTAGTTACTTAGCCGAACCACCCAACACGCCATATGGGGAGTTCAGTGTCACAAAATTTTGAGGTCGGCTGGAAAATCTCCCGCGACCCTGATTCGAGCAGTGGGAAGTTACCGTCATAGCCTTCGGAACAGGCCTATGGATGACGCTTGGTAGGGGGTTGTTTTCGTAACTTCAGGTTCACCCTACCCAGCCAACCCCACCCCGGCACCCAGAGTAGTACACCTGAATACTCCCCATTTTCTATCCCCACCGCAAAATAGACTTCTTCACGGCACCGCAGCCTTCGTGCTCCTCCCCTTCTACATTGGCGCACTCGTCCACCGCAGCATATCTGCCTCATCGACGACCTCGTTTGCCGCACTGGAGCCGGTCCATCGTCGTCGTCATACACGGAGCCTCTTCCCCGGCACCGTCTTCCACGGTCTCGGATCTGCTTCCCGAAAGCCAACTCCAAGTGCAGAAGCACCACCGTCATGGACAATGAACTGACTCCCGTTGCTGACCATGACTCACAGAGGCCGCCGCGACCATTGTTCTCCTCCTCGATTGGTAATGTGTGTATTGAATCACTTAGCAGTACATGTGCAGTTCCAATTTTGTTCATACCTACCCTTCAAATTTCCTGGGTGCTATTGTTCCCGTAAAAGTAATTGGTTATAGCCTCCATTGTCCAATAGAATATCAGCTTGTAATTGTGCGTCGCTCCTGTATCACGTTGTGCTTGGGTAGGTTTTTCATCTACAACCAGTAGTGTGGCAAATGATGAAAAGTTTTTTAGAACTAGCAAGATGCCCATGCATTGCACGCATCAAGATGCATTTGTATGAGTAGTTTATCTTGTGGGAGAAAAGGATGAACGAGGGAAGGCCTTATTTGCAAATCTAGAGAGGGGTGTGGGTATATTTTTGCAAAATTCACATTGTTTCCTTCCTATCTGTCAGATATAAATCGGACGGCCTATATTGCAGGATGGCACGCACACCATCATCACCAACTCTGTTTTTTATAAGACTAGCAAGATGCTCGTGCGTTGCACGGAACATCAAGATCTTATGGGAGAAAAGGATGGACGAGGTAAGGCCTTATCTGCAAATGTGGAGAGGAGTGTGGGTAAATTTTCATAGTTTACTTTCTATTCGTTAGATATAGATCAGACGGCCTATATTCCAGGATGGCAGGCACACCATCATCACCAACTCTGCTTTTTATATTTCTATAAGAAAATAAGTATAGAGACAAAAAGTAGACAGTAGAGAAGTAGAGATAAATATAAATATTAAATATAAAATAAATATAACAGGAGAGAAGAGAGTAGAGATAGCAGAGACGTCGGGAAAGGATCGCGCACGCGCGGGAAAAAGCGGCCGGGCGTGCGCTAGTTTTGGCGCGCGGCGCCCGGCACACTTTATAAAATCAAACGCCCTCCCACCGCTTTGTGCCTTGCCACCGCTCTGTGCCTCGCCACCGCTCTCTCTCTGCTCTTTCTCTCCTCGCCGCCGCCATGCCACCATGCCGTCGCGTCACTTGGAAACTTGGGGATACCATGGCGTCCGCGCGCGCCCCTCCGGCGGCTTCTCCGCAGAGATCCGGTTCCACGGGATGCGCCTCGGCCTCGGCAATTTCGACACTGCCAACGAGGCCGCTCGCTTGTACGATGCGGTGGCATGTCGCCTTCGGTGGCCTCATAGAACATTGAACTTCCCCAACGTGTCGACGCAGGAGCGGGCACAGGAGCTCGTGCCTCTGCCATGACTTATCACCGACGAGGATCGTCGCGACCACCGGAGGCAGGAGCACCATCTCGGCATCACCGAGATGGATGAGGAAGCCATGGCGATGTGGCGCCAACGCTTCGCGCAGGACATCATCAACGAGCGCGAGTTCTACGTGCAAAGGAGGGCGGAGAGGGATAAGAGGAGGGCGGAGCAAGCCGCCTATCGCAAGGACAAGCGTAGGCGAAAAGCGGACGCTCAATTCAACATGAGGCTAGGAGCAGCGTCGCCCTGGGAATCCGACCATGATCGATATCGTCACGCCTATAGTCAGACGTCGGAGGAGGACATCACCGAGGAGGAGTAGTTGAATTATCTACTTTTTTTATCTATCTATGCTGAGAACTATCCTCTACTCTCTAGTTACTCTCTATCTCTACTTCTCGATCTCAGCACTATAAACAATTTTTAAAGCGCTGCGTGTTGCAATTCTGTTGGAGATGCTCTAACATGGCAGACGAGTGCTTTAATGTTGCCCACAAGATGCGTGAGTATTACTAGTAGTATATTTTTCTTGCCATGTTGAGATTTTAAAACCACGAGTGCGAACATGCAGAGGAGCAATGAAGACCAAACACGGGATATTGGGGACATCTTCAAGGAGCGTGGCAAGTTAAAGAGGAGTTGCACCGAACCTGTAAAACGAGCTTTGGTAAGTAACACCCTTTCAATTACTTTCGTTTGGCCTCGTGTTCTTTGATGTGTATATGTTGTAGTTTCTATTTCTCTTAAGCCTCGTGTTCTTCGATGTGTAATAAGAAGAGTCTTAATCGTCCTAATGCTTTCGTTTTTAGCTTGATGTAGGAAGTGGGTGTTCTCACGTTGTAGTCTATTTTTAATTTTTTTTTTCCTTTTGAATTCACTTCTCTGAGTTCTGTTTATCTGGCTTCTACTAAATGGATCTGGGTTGCTCTAAGTATTGATCTAAAAAAGAAGTAACTTCATGTCAGGATGCAGTTCCTGCGAGGTGGGAAGTATGGTCAACCTCGAGATCATGTTTCCAAAATGAGGCTGGATTACACACAAGGTGCCAGTTCCCTAATGATGTTGGATTTGACACAAGGTGCAAATTCCCAGATGATGCTGGATTACACACAAGCTAGGTGGAGTCGTCAGTTGTTCGTGTCCTCGTGGCTCTAGTAAAGGCTGAAAGAAAGCGTGCAGCAACCCTTGAGAATGTAGCTAAGTCCCTGAAGAAGCGAAAAGAGCAATCAGATGCTCTCTTCACCCAAGCCAAAGAAGAGATGGAAGAAGCCAAAAATAAGCTAGCAGAGGCAGAGCAGGCTAGGCATCTCCTACTATCTAAAACTGTTGTCAATTCAAAATTTCCTTCATAATAGCTAGGTTCAAATGTTTATCCAGTCAGCATGCCTGTTGTGATGTCCATGCATCTACTGATGTGGCACAAAATATATTTTTTTGGGTCATGTAATAACAGCAATTATTTTCCAAACAATAACAAAATAAGCATTGGAGATGGTATAGTTCACACGCAAGCCCGATATTCCAAGTTCAACTTCCACATCAAACTTATGTTCACAGATATCTTCACATTCATACATAATGTCCACAACCATGATTCACTTCAAAGCCAAAAAAAATGTGAGGAGAGTTATAAATAAAGAAAAACCTCTAGTTCCTGCTACCAGTGCGAGCACAACAAGTCAAGACCATGTGTGATTAATTATATTTTGGTCATTTCTTGTGTTCTAAAATGTCGGCCGGCTCGCGGAAGGACGTGTTGCCGGCACACGCGCGGATTCAATGAAGGCAGGCGGGGCAGTCTGAAGCCGGTTGCATGCAGCAAGGAGGCGTGTTCAGTCGGGCCTGCAGCGAGTGGGGCCCTCTTGGCCGGTGCACCGGTTCAATGCCTGCGCTATGAGAGGTCGCGTCCGTATCAGAGCAATCACTCCCTCTAGTCCTTTTTTGTTTGGGTAAAACAAAATCTCGTTTTCCATTCACATTTTACAAGTAAAATTCATGGACAAACATTGACCCAAAATATGATAGGGACTAGTAAACCAGAACGGAGGTAGTAGTTTTTTTTTAATCAAAGAAGGGTTTCCCCCTTCCGGTACTCATTACTGAAAACCAGCATCTAAATCTAAACCATAGTATTTTCCCTAGAACTACCAGGTTCAACATCTCGCAACATAAACCCATACAACCATACGCCAAGGAGGTACGTAGTACTATGAATTCCATTTTCGCTCCATACCAATCGTTCTAAAAACTACTTAGTACTTATAACGTGCCATTGAAAATCGGGACTCTTAACCCCGCTAAAAAATGATATTTTAAACATGGCTACTCAATCTGTGGTAACTGGCGAGCCACCGCCTCCAAGTCGTTCACTTGTGGTCCTGACCATCAACTCCTATGGATCAAATTATCATGTGAGCTGACTATTCCTACAAAGGTACCCGCGAATGCAGCAATCGTGCACCTTGGGTTTTAGAGTTTATTTGTTAGCGTTACCTTTACATAACACTCATGTGTGCGAGACAGCGAGAGACCGACTGCGTGCGTGCACCTCTTCTCTTTGTATATGTATTCCACCGTTTGTCTGCTGTCCAAAAAATATAATAACTACTAGCAATGTGCCAATGCATTGCCACACGATCAAAGTAGATTAATACATATTCACCGACTTGATAGAAAAAAAATTCTAGTCTTGAAATATGTATATCACTAAAAATATGTTATGTTTCACTCAAAATATATTACTTTGGCGGTTTTGATGAGATAAGGGAGGAATGTTGTTGGTTTCAAGATTCGATAAGTGGTATATGTCTAATTTCTACTCTTACTAGCAAGATGCACGTGCATTGCACGGAACATCAAGATCTTGTGGGAGAAAAGGATGAACGAGGGAATGCCTATCTGCAAATGTGGAGAGGAGTGCGGGTAAATTGCCATAGTTTCCTTCCTATCTGTCAGATATAAATCGGATGACCTACATTGCAGGATGGCAGGCCCACCATCATCACCAACTCTGTTTTTATCCCTACTCTTATAAAAAGCATAGTCGGTGATGATCGCGTGCCTGCCATCCTGCAATATAGGCCGTTCGATCTATATCTGACAGATAGGAAGCAAACTATGGCAATTTTGCAAAAAGATACCCACACCCCTCTCCACATTTGCAAATAAGGCCTTCCCTCGTTCATCCTTTTCTCCCACAAGATAAACTACTCATAGAAATGCATCTTGATGTTCCGTGCAACACATGGGCATCTTGCTTGTTGTTGCAAAAAGCCCATGTGTGTGAGAGAGAGGGAGAGAGGAGGAGGACGGAGTGCATGTGTGATAAAGACACAATGAGTGTGTGTGCGAGAGGTATCAACTTAAAATGAGGCGATAGTGTGTGTGTGCACGATCGAGAGGGCGTGTCTCAAGAAGGGAAGAAAAATCTACATAGATACAAGGAGCGGGAGAGAGACATGTATGCGATAGTGGAAGCACGAGTTTGCGGGTGTATAAACCTATATATAGGCTAGTTGATAAATGTTTGTGAGAGAAATACGAGTCGGGGTGCGAAAGCAAGAGTTTTGTGTGAGAGAGAGAGAGACGGTAGTCGGGAAGGAGAGTGGAAGTAGGAGTTGTGTGTGTGAGAGAGAGAGGGGGGGAGTTTGTCTGATCGGTAAACAAATGAATAATGTCAGTCTGGGATGGAGACGAAATGGAGACCGCAACAAATGTTGTGTCTACATGAGAGAGAGAGAGTAATTTTAGTGGTATGAGTCATATCTAGAGACATATAGGGTGTGTGAGAGAATCCCATAGAGAGAAAGACAAAGTGAAAGACGAGTGGAGACTGTGTGTGTGGCGGTGAAAAAGAAAGCTTAGGTACCTAGTGATACCAGAGAATAGTAGAGACATGCGAGATAATGAAAACCGTGTAATGTATAATGATAGGGAGAGTGTGACACTTCTCAAGGGAGACGTCGAGAGACCATGTTTGTGAGGATAGGAGAAACATGAAGTGATGTGACCATTAATCATGAAATGAAGGATATCACATGTGGTGTAGGAGCTATGCCACACATTAATCAACAAGAGAGACACTTGTAACGTCAAGGCTCATGTACATGCAACTACAAAACTTTCATCTACGTTTTACATTGGTTCTATTTGCATGGAGGTGTCACCTGTTGAGCCAGAAAAAGACACGGTGTTGCCAAACTTCAGAACTCCTCCAAGATGGTAATCCGCAGCGTGCCAAGAAACATATCATTTGTATTTATTTAATTAGATACTATGTGATCAACGTGGCCAGAATATTTAATTAGTTTCCTTATAATTAGAGAGTCCTATTACTAGAAGGTGTCCTTGGAGTCTGTACGTGGGTTTTAAAGGAATAGAGTATAGGTCGGTGCCAGTTGCTAAATTTGGTAGTTTTGTTTTGGTACGTACCGTATCCAGTTAGGGTGGAGTACGTTTTATTTTCAGTTGTTCTATGCCTGCGTGCACGATATAAATACTAGGAGGTCTATCGTCTAAGTAAAAGGAGGGAGTTGAATAAAATACAGAAAACACATCATGTTGGGATGCACCAAAAATCCTTATGTTTGCTGATCCATGAGGGATTTCAGAGCTTCTACACGTAGGATTTGTTCCGTTCAAGTTCTTGCGCAAGTTCTTTTTGTTCTTTGTTCTTCTTGCATCTCTGCTTGATCCGAAGAGCGGTTTGACTACTTCTACATAAGTTGTTGCTATTGCGACGAGTTCGTCGACATTCTTGGTATTTCGTTGAGTGTCGTGAAAGATTAGGCCTATGAACGACTCGCTGTCTAGTCGGGTCTCATCAAGTGGTATCAGAGCAAGGTTGATCACAGTACAAAAATTTTCTCTCTCTGGTTCTTCAGTTGATCTACTTGAGTTGCTACAATGGTGAATTCACAGAAATCAAATTCAAGTGTGCATGGTGCACATGAAGGAGATGTGGAAGACGAGCTGCCCTTGCCCACCTATGATCCGAGTGTTGCGCCTGCTATCGTGCTAGGATTGGAGACAACTCATGACTATGTGCTGAATCTAGTGGGGAGGCGCATCGACAAGGTTGAGGAAAGTCTAGGAAAAAAGATTGCTAATTTGACTGAGGTCGTTCATCGATTGAGACCATGTTCACCCCCTAGTGATGGTCTGCTACACCACGTCGTCATCGGCAATTATCTTGACAGCGGGTAAGCAAACAAGTTCGCAACAATTGTGAGCATCAATACCATCAGTCTGAAGGGGCTGGTAGCTATTATGAGCCTATGCGGCATGCTTATAACTATCATGGAGGTGGCGTACACCATGGGGGAGGACATGAACGTCTGCGGCGCGCCTACGAATATGATAGTATTGGAAGAATTAAAATTTCCATGCCGTCGTTTAGCGGCAAAGACAATCCGGATGATTATTTGGAGTGGGAGATGCGCGTGGATCAGATTTTTGATGGACAGCGCTACACCGAGGAGAAAAATATTGGTGTTGCGTCTATTGAGTTCACGGGTTATGCTTTAATATGGTGGAACCAACTATGTCACGCGGGTGGACGTCTGGAGTCTTGGAATCAGATGAAGAGTATCATGAAGAGACGCTTTGTTCCAGAGCACTTCACTAGGACCTTGTACACACGCTTGCAGCAGCTTCGGCAAGGTAACTCTAGTGTTGAGGAATATTATAAAGAGATGGAAATATTGTTGATTCGTACATGGGTAGAGGAGCAAGAAGAGGCTACAATGGCACGGTTCATTCATGGTCTGAAACCAGAGATACAAGACCGTGTCGATATGGTTGAATATACGGGATTACAAGGATTATTGCACCATGCCATTTGAGCGAAGCAGCAAGTAAAGCATCGTGCTGGTCATGATAATTCATCAAACTCGGTGCGGCGTAATTTTCAGCGAGAAGGTGGTGGTAATAGTGGTTCCAAAACAAATTCTAAGCCAGCTACAAAGGAAGTATCTCAAAACAAGGTTGAATCGTCTCGTGCTTCTAACTCTCATAGTAGTGATATTGTGTGTTTTAAGTGTGGTGGCAAGGGGCATAAGAAGTTTGAGTGTCCTAATGAGAGGAGAGTACTCCTCACAGAAGAAGGATACATGTCTGCAAGTGATGGAGAAAAAAATATTGACACGTCTAGTGAGAAATCTGAAGGTGATGAAAAGGTGACTGAGATGAGTTTTGAAGCTGCAGAAGCATATCCGTCATTAATGGCGCAACGAGTGAAAGAAGACCGTATTGAGGATAAGGGGCAGCGATAGGATATTTTTCAGTCCGAGTGTAAGATCAATAACACCAATTGCAAGCTCATAATAGATGGTGGAAGCTACACCAATGCAGTCAGCAAAGGGTTAGTTGATGCTTTGGGATTGCCTGCATGGAAGCACCCACAGCCCCACCGTGTCGAGTGGATGTATCATACTGGAAAACTAACGGTTACTCAAAAGGTGCGTGTCAAATTCTCTGTTGGAGATTATACTGATATGGTGATCTGCGATGCTATATCCATGGATGCATGTCACTTATTATTGGGAAGGCCGTGGCAATATGACCATAATGCAATGCATGAAGGTCGAACTAACACTTATTTCATTTTGGAATGTCGGGAAGCGACGCGTGTTACGACCGATGTTTGATAGTGCAATCAAGGTCGATGTTGTGGTTTCCTTACAGAAGAAAGTTGAGAAAGCCAAATTAAAACCGAGGACGATTTGTTTAAAAGGTGGAGGGGATGATGTGACCATTAATCACGGAATGAAGGATATCACATGTGGTGTAGGAGCTATGCCACACATTAATCAACAAGAGAGACACACTTGTAACGTCAAGGCTCCTGTACATGCAACTACAAAACTTTCATCTACGTTTTACATTGGTTCTATTTGCATGGAGGTGTCACTTGTTGAGCCAGAAAAAGACACGGTGTTGCCAAACTTCAGAACTCCTCCAAAATGGTAATCTGCAGCGTGCCAAGAAACATATCATTTGTGTTTATTTAATTAGATACTATGTGATCAACGTGGCCGGAATATTTAATTAGTTTCCTTATAATTAGAGAGTCCTATTACTAGAAGGTGTCCTTGGAGTCTGTACGTGGGTTTTAAAGGAATAGAGTATAGGTCGGTGTCGATTGCTAAATTTGGTAGTTTTGTTTTGGTACGTACCGCATTCAGTTAGGGTGGAGTACGTTTTATTTTTGGTTGTTCTATATGCCTGTGTGCACGATATAAATACTAGGAGGTCGATCGTCCAAGGAAAAGGAGGGAGTTGAATAAAATACAGAAAACGCATCATGTTGGGATGCACCAAAAATCCTTGTGTTTGCTGAGCCGTGAGGGATTTCAGAGCTGCTACGTGTAGGATTTGATCCATTCAAGTTCTTGCGTAAGTTCTTTTAGTTCTTTGTTCTTCTTGCATCTCTACTTGATCCAAAGAGCGGTTTGACTACTTCTACATACGTTGTTGCTGTTGCGACGAGTTCGTCGATGTTCTTGTTATTTCATTGAGTGCCGTGAAAGATTAGGCCTACGAATGACTTGCCGTCTAGTCGGGTCTCATCAAAGTGAGCATGCGGGTGAGATGGAGAAAAGAGAGTGATAGCCACATGAAGGAGTATGCATGTGAGAGAGATGGGCGTGAAAGGAGTGAACATAAAACGGATTCAAATATTTGAGATGATGATACATGTAATCCATACTCAAACCAAAATTGATCTATCAAACATGCATACTCATATGAATTCACGCGCATCTATGTTATTTAATATGTAGATATTACTGATCCATACATTTTAGTAGAACATAATTTGGTTTAAATTTTTTGAATTCAACCTTATGATTTGAGATCATTGTATTTGTAAATCATATTATACATATAAAGGAGCAGAATTCTTTGTTGTGCTTTTGAAAGTATATAAAAAATGATGTATATAGAATTTTATTCCAATAGAAAATGGATCCCGCCGAAAAAAATAGAATACAAACGGGATTCGACTTGAGTTGGCACGGTAAACATGCACTCTGCAAAATTTGAATGAAGCGGGGAAAGTCGCAGTAACCGCCCGAAACCAAAATCTGCGAGATGGAAATAACTACTGCCTATCCCTGCCACGGAACGCCTTTGTGCTTGATTTGTATAGGTTTTGATAGGGGTAGGTTTGTAATTTCACTCAAACGTGGCATAACCGCCTCTCACCCGGATTCATACACGGTGGGCGCCAAAACACAGTGTGTCCTCGGCCGAAATCGACTCCCTCCTTGATTCATACACGGTGGGCGCCAAAAACAAACTCTCATCGGCAAATATTCGGTGTATGCGAGATTACCGTCCTATCCCCAACCGACTAATATTGTTGTGATGTAGGAAATTTGAAACGGGGATTAAGTTTGTAAATTTCCTCGCATTTGAGACAAGCGCGCCCTGAAGACATGGTTCCCCACTTCCTCTCTACCTCCATTTCCCCATTCGTACTCCGTGGGCGCCAAAACACCCTCTCCACCCTAGCCTCCTCCGTCCGCCACCCCCATCCACCACCATCCTCCTCCACCATGTCGGAGCTGATACCCCGATGTCGCCGTCCATTACAAGAGATCGACCTCTCTCATCCACGGCTTTGGACTGGGATCCTTGCATCCCATCCTCTCGCTTCATCCCCACCGTCGTCCACCTTGCCAACACTGCTCCTACGACCGTCACGTCCACCGCGCCCCGCGGCCATCGTCTACCCTCCTAGATCTGCTTCCACGCTGCCGACAGCCATCGCTACCGCAGCACCGTCAAATTCTCAGCAGATGCATAGCACCAGAGGCGATACTCTTTCGTATCTGCTCAACTTATTTATCGCAACAAGAAAATAGATCGCCACTGCTTTACTCTAATTTCTTGTCCATCACTTACTTGCTAGTTGAAAGCAAACATTGGTTGCGAAGTTGCCTTTGTCTGGTTTGCACCTTCAGATCCGCCATTGCACGCTCAACACTATACTCCCAATGCTTATGGTTTTCCCCTTTTATATTCCACACTAGTTAAATCATAGTAGACTAAATTTCAAAATTGGGTCAGTCGATTTTTCAGAGCTTGCCGGAGGTCGCCGGTGCGAAGGAAGGGGCTTGGGTAGGGACGGTGGTTGTGGGGGTGGTGGTGGTGGGGCCTCGCCGAACGAAGAAAACTCGACGCGGGTGGGGGCGGGGGTGGGGGTGAGGGTGGCGGAGGAACACAGGCAATGGGGGCCGGTGGTCCGGCCGGTGGCCCGTGCGGTGTTCTGTATGGGAAGAATCAGAGACGAGGAAGAAGAACGGTTAGGAGACGTAGGATCTTCATCCAACCGCCTGAAATAGTCGAGAGACAGCAGGGAGTTGCATTCTTAATGCGCTCTGGTTCATCATGTGTTGGCACTGCGCAACGAACATTTTATTATCCAAAATCTGCTAGCTCTTCTTTAGCATGTTCCTCTTTCGTTCTTCTTTAATAAGTACTCTCTCCGTTCCTAAATACAAGTCTTTGTATAGATTCCACCATGGACTACATATGGAGCAAAATGAGTGAATCTACACTCTAAAATGTATCTGGATACATCTGTATGTGATCCATAGTGGAAATCTCTACCAAGACTTATATTTTGGAACGGAAGGAGTATGATAGTAGTACAGTATGTTCCTTGTAGTGAAGAAGAGCAGGGACATTTGCACTGTGTAGGTCTATACGGTCGGTTGTGATGGACACTTTGAACTCTTCGGGCCTCTTTGATTCGTAGGATTTTGTAAACATGGGAATAGGATTTGTAGTGGCCTGCCCACTTGAATCATATAAGAATAGCAAGGAAATGCGGGGAGCTGTGTCGCCTTTGAAAGTTACACTGATATTAACAGTACCACACCTTATGTTAAAGAGAGCTGGTATCCGAAGCCTTTCTAGCCGCACCGGCAATACTAGCACATATATTCTAGCAAGTTCCACTTTGCTGATTTTACTCTGATGCTTAAGGTTTTCCCGTTATATCTACACTATGATCTGTGTAGCTGCTTTATGTCGCACTAGCAGCAGTCCACTCTTGAAGCTAAACACTGCAATGACTTACAAAATTGGCACCAAGGCATTGAGTGTCATTCTGGATGCAATGAAACTCATATGATCCTCACCTGTTGACTCTTGTTCAGAATATGATCCTAATGACTCTTGTTCAAAATTGCCACATATAGAGAGACAGCATGGAATTGCATTTCTTTGGGCGTTCTGATTCATCATGAGTGGGCAACCAACATTGTATGCAATGAAGCGGAACCTCAAGAATATGCTTCCTCTTCTGTTCTTTAACATGTTCCTCTTTGTTTATTCTGTCTTTAGTACGTACAGTATGTTCCTTGTCAGGAAGGGGAGCAGGGACATCTGCAGTCAACAGCTGATAGAGCTGGCCTGTACATGATCGATAGGCTTTCAATTACTAGCGGCAATACAACACCGTATTTTCAAGCCAGTTCCACTTTCCCGATTTATATATCATGGTTATGGTGTACCCCCTTTATGTACACTATGATCTGCCTAGTTGTTGTGTGCTCTTGTTATCATGGTTTGGCAATAAACTCTCTATACAGTATATTATGAACCTTTCATCTGCCAACTATCCTTACTTCTGGAGCCTATTTTTTGTGTACTTGTGCCAGATTATATAAATGCACGCACCATATTACAGCACACATGAGCTCTCTCATCAAAATCCAGTGATAGCACACAAGTGTTTACAGGGGAGCCCCTATATTAGAATATCCTCTGCATTACAAAGATAATCTCACAACTATTTATGTTTTCATGGTTCTCTGATATTATACGTAATTACAGTGAATATCAAAATCTGCACATCAGAAGAATATTGTGGAACACTGCAATGACTTACAAAATTGGCACAAAGGCATTGAGTGCCATTTTGGATGCAATGAAACTCATACGTTCCCCACCTGTTGATTCTTGTTCAGCATATGATCCTAATGACTATTCTAACCTTGAAGAGTCAAAGGCAGATGGCATGTCCTGTTCACCCATCAAGGTGCATGTTCTAATTAGGCAAGGTTTTATTGATTGCATGTATCTTGCATATGTTGTCTTGCATTTCTTCTACTTTGTTGCACCGCCATCTGCTTAGTTTACTCATCATATATGTCGACATGCCATGCCCATCCATTATCAATACATATTCCATCTGTCATCATACCATGTTTTTTCACTCAAATGATGTTCTTGTGCATCAGACATCAAAAAGGAAGAGGGTGATTGCCGAACCTGAAGGAGCACCAGCAAAGTCCTTGAAAAATGTGGTGGTGTCGGAGAAATCAGACATCACCCCACTTATATAGGTTGTACAACCAATGACACAAAACGTAGGACCGACTTCAGCAGACTGTACCCATACTTCACTGGCCCCACCACTAGCCCCACCACACAGGACCTACACTCCAGCAAAAGGTATACTGATTTTAGTTGCCATACCACCAACTGTACCACAAAAAAATCCCACTCCAGCAAAAAGTACAGCAAGTCCACCGGCCGAAGACCTATCCCAACTACAGAGACGGCCAATTCCTGCATATTGGAACCCCATTCTAGTTATTTCTAGTTTAAAATACAATGCTTTCAATGTTGTTAGGGACTACGTGCATATATTCCCATCATGGGAAGATTATAGTGAAGACAAACACCATTTTCACATCTTCTTGTCCAACTTACGTGTAAGTGCTATTATTCATGGTTATTATTTTCCTGTTTTCTGCTGATTGAACACATGAATAATTTACATTACATTGTTGTAAGTAGGCGAGGGTCAATCTAGATAGTCATGACGAGCAAAGCTTGCTTGTGCTTTTCAAGGAAGCATTGCAGCAGTATCGGTGTTACCTGAGGAAATCACTCTTTGATGGCAAGTCTATAAACGAATTTCCGGTGAAGTCTCCTGTGCTAAATTTAGAAGACATTGAATGGAAAAACCTTGTTATGCATTGGTCTCGTTCCCAGGATGAGGTACTGTCTATGAAATCAAATGACAAATTGAACTTCTACTTTTCTGCATGTGCCTTACGGATCTTTTGTAGGAAATCTGCTCGAAGAAGAATTCCGATTTGAAAAGAACGACAGGATATCGCAAATATGCTACCCGCTGCTTTGCTCTTGTTAGTACCTGATGTCATGTATCACTGTACTTGCATACATACCTGGTTCATTATGTGACAGCAGTATGCATGATAGCTTGCTTATCAATTGTTCGCTTCAAATTATCTGATATGTATGAATGGTTACATTAGTGTAGAATATATCCAATGCCAATGAAATTTTTTAGCTCTGCATTGCCCTTGTAAGTACTTGTTGTCCTTTATCAGTGTACTTATATTCACAGGTAGTTGTTCATGTACCATCACTTTGCAGCTTATTTTCCTTTGCCCTCCATTTTCTACACATCAGATCTATATTTACTCTTACCATAAGGTTGGATAACACCGATGGTACTGAAGAAGTTTAGCTGTGCATTGCTCTTGGCTGTACCTTTTGCATGTATAGATGTACTTACATGTATAGCTACTTGGTTATGTAACATCACTCTTCATCTTATCTAAAATATTCTCCATTTTTTCTTATATTATCATATCTATATTTACTCTTAACAAAATGTAGAATAAAGGCAATGCTTATGAAGAAGATTATGTGATAAACTTCTTGAATTGCCCCCCCCCCCATCAGCATGGACAAGGGCTTTATAGAGCCTATCTTCACCAATAATGTAAGCTTGTCCTTCTCAAACCTTGAAACTTTGTTGTGTATATTTGGTTAGGCAAGACTGAAACAACTGTTTATTTTTGGTGTTTGCATCAAATTGCATGTTTAAAGTTTATTATGTAGTTCATAAACAAAAGTTTGTCCTTCCCAATTTAATTTTTCAGTTGTACAACCAAGTTCCTTCTTCATACCATGTAAATTAAACTATACATAGCAAGTGATCTTCTTTTGCACTGCATGTATGCTTCTGTTCGTGATCCGTAATCCAGTGGTGTGGTGAACCTACCCACTACAGCACAATGTCATATTCTATAATGTCTTAACTATGAATAATGTCATATCATTATACTATTATTTAAACCATCTCTTTATTTGCCAATCTAAAATGGGATAAATTGACAACACACTAACCATTAATACTTATGAGTTCTTGATCTGTAATCCAGTGGTGTCGTGAAGCTGCCAACTCCTTCACAATGTCATTTCCTACCATGTCTTGACCTGAACAATACCATATTGTGTTAATGCAATTTTAAACTATGTCACTTTATTCGTCAGTAAGAAATGTGATGAATTGTCAGCACTGATACTTTGATGTGCAAAACATGTCATCTGTCTGCTTGTTTATCTTTTAGAGTGAGGAGGATATAAGTGTTAAACAAGCATAGTCTCATCAGCTTGCTCGGCTCCTTGCGGTGCAGCTCCCCAGCAGGGCTAACCTTTCTTGAACTCTATTGAAGTGCTGTCAGTTTTGTATATTATTTTGTCGGCGTGTTTATTTGCACTGGTGGCGATCTTTGATGCCCAGTGTATGTAATCTGCTGTCCGCTTGTGCTTTATTGTCATAGTGGCGAACTTTGATGCCCATTGGATGTAATATGCCGTAATTTCTTTATTGTATAGTCTAGGTTTCTTATTATTCATGATGATGCAGTTATTTTACTATATATATATATATATATATATATATATATATATATATATATATATATATATATATATCTTGTCTTTGCAGTAAACTGGCCAAACCATAAAATTATGGTACATAATCGGGCCGTCATGCAATCGCGGTGTATGATCCGCATCATGGGCCCCATCATCTTGGTCCGTTAAAAGGCCTTAATGTAAACTGGCCCACTAGTAGATTCGGGCCTTTAATAGGCCGAGTAAACCACCGGCCCTCTTTTTGCAAGAAAACTCAATGGGCTTTTAGGAGGCTGAGAAGTAGGTTGGGCCTGAAACGTGCCGAACAGCTCATGGGCCGGCAGCAACCCGAAATGGACCTTGGCCCATGATTGTGTGAATCAAATCATGGGCTTTTAAGAGGACAAAATTATCTCGGTCCTTGTTTGGCCCAATCAGATTATTGGCTGTGAACAGGCCGGATGCAAACCGGGCCGTAGTTAGGCCCAACTATATGACGGGCTTTTAACAGGTCAAAATTAATATAGGGCCAAAATGTTAAACGGGCCCTTACTAGGCCAAAACTAATATCAGGCCAAATTACCTAATGGGCCTTTAGCAAGTGGGCCCAAAAGCATAGCGTCCAGTTGATGGGCCGAATCTGATATGGGCCATAATTTAGCCCAAAGCCTCTTAAAGGGCCAGACCTGATCTGGGTCGTAATTTGGCCCAGAACGTGGTAGGCTTTTAACGGGCCGGATCTCATATGGGCCATTATTAGGCCCGGAACATGGCAGACCATTAATGGACCAGATCAATATGGGCTGGCATTTGGCCCAAAACATGGCAGCCGGTTAATGGGTCGGCTTACTAGGGTCCTCAAAATCTTGTGGGCCTACAGCTGGGCCAGCCCATTAATGTCGGCGAAATCTCGTGGGCCTTTAGCTGGGCCGCCCATTATGATCCGGAAAAATCTTGTGGGCCTTTACCTGGGTCGGCCCATTATGGCCCACAAAAATCTTGTGGGCCTTTACCTGGGCCGGCCCATTATGGCCCGCAAAATCTTGTGGGCCTTTAGCTGGGCCAGCCCATTATGGTCTGCAAAATCTCATGCGCCTTTAGCTGGCCCGGCACATTATGGTCCGCAAAATCTTGTGGGCCTTTAGTTAGGCCGGCCCATTTAAACTTTATGGGCCACTTTTGGGCCGGTCCACGTGTCAACATATCATAGGCGCATCTCACCCATTGGATGAGTGACACCTGTGCCAACGCGGAGCTGACACGTGTTTCTCCAGCCAAAGACGATTTTACACGTGGAAAATCCCCATTGGTCCAGGCTGTTAACGGGTTATCGGATCCAAAACCGGACTCGATAGCTTAACGGTGTTCCGTTACAGTGGATGCCACGTGTCGGTCACCCTTGACGAAAGCACTTCTATGACGCGCGATTTATCATCATGGAAGTGGACACTTCCATGATGATAATTTTGGTAATGTCATGGAACACTTCTACGATAGCACAGGTATGACTATCTTGATTATGTCATAAAATCGTCATGGATATACATGCATGACAAAAAATGCGACCTACTGTGACAAACACGCATCATCACAGAAGTGTATTTTTTTGTAGTGTGCGGTGTGCTCCTTGGTACGGAGGGAGCGTTTTGTGTTTCCATTGACTATTATAACACCGTGTGGCAAGGGCATCTTGAGCTTTAGGTAAGCGTAGTGCAGCACCGCATTGAATCGAGCAAATGCGGTTCGTCCGAGCAGTGCATGATAGCCATTGCGGAAGGGGACGATATCGAAGATCAATTCTTCGCTTCAGAAATTATCTAGGGATCCGAAGACCACCTCCAATGTGATTGAGCCCGTACAACAGGCCTCTACACCTGATATGACACCTTTAAAGGTGGTTTTCGTGGGCTTGATCCTTCAGGGATCGATACCCATTTTGCGCACTGTATCCTGATAGAGCAGGTTCAGGCTGCTGCCACCGTCCATGAGGACTCGTGTAAGGTGGAATCCATCAATGATTGGGTCAAGGACCAGTGTGGCTGAACCCCCATGGCGGATACTGGTCAGATGGTCGAAGGTGATCGGATAGGACGACCATGGGTTAAATTTTGGGGCTACTGGCTCCATCGCATAGACGTCCCTGAGTGCGCGCTTGCGCTCCCTGTTGGGGATATGGGTAGCGTATATCATGTTCACCATTTTAACTTGGGGGGGGGATTTCTTCTGTCCCCCTGTGTTCGGTGGCCTAGGATCCTCGTCATCATCATTGCTTTGCGACCCCTTCTCCTTGTTTTCGGCATTTAACTTGCCGGCCTGTTTGAAGACCCAACATTCTCTGTTGGTATGATTGGTTGGTTTATCGGGAGTGCCTTGGATTTGACATGGACGATCGAGTATGCGGTCCAAACTAGACGGGCCCGGATTGTTTCTCTTAAATGGCTTCTTCCGCTAACCGGACTTACAACCACTGAATCCGGCATTGACAGTCGTGTCTTTGGTGTTGTCACTGTTGCTTCGACGCTTGTGTCTGTTGCGTCGTGGCTTGCCGTTGCTGTTTCTAGCCTCAGAAGTGCCTGGTTCGCTTGCATGATTATTGCTATGGGCTAGCCAGCAATCCTCGCCCGCACAAAAGCGGGTCATAAGTGTCGTGAGGGCTGCCATGGACTTCGACTTTTCATGGCCGAGGTGTCGGGCGAGCCATTCGTCGCGGATGTTATGCTTAAAGGCTTCTAGGGCTTCGGCATCCGAACAGTCAACTATCGGGTTCTTTTTAGTTAAGAACCTAGTCCAGGATTTCCTGGCTGACTCTCCGGGTTGTTTAACTATATGACTTAAGTCGTCGGCATCCGGAGGTCGGACGTATATGCCTTGAAAATTGTCAAGAAAGGCGTTTTCCAAGTCCTACCAGCTGCCAATGGAGTTTTTGGGCAGATTGCTCAACCAGTGTCGAGCTGGTCCCTTGAGTTTTAGCGGGAGGTATTTGATGGCATGAAGATCATCACCGCGGGCCATATGAATATGATGAATAAAATCCTTGATCCATACCATGGGGTCTGTTGTCCCATCATATGATTCAATGTTTACGGGTTTAAACCCTTCTGGGAATTCATGTTCCATTACTTTGTTAGTGAAGCAAAGGGGGGGCGCCTCTATATCGGGCCAGGTCGTGATGTAGCTCAGATGGAGTTCGTCTGTGGTTTTCAGCCCGGACGTGGTTATATTTGTCACGTCCGGCCTGGTGGCCATCATCGCGCATCGGGGCACGCCCCCGCGATCCGTAGATCGATCTGGTCTGGCCTGCTCTGTTTTCCAAGTCATGCGGCGGGTCATGTGTATATCCCCGAGTTGTTGTATTTCTGTTTTTATGGAGAGGTAGTGCGGGCTGGTGTTCGGTTCAAGGTGTCGCTTTGTCCCGGTCGCGTGGTGGCCGGTCAGCCGCATTATGCACTAGTAGGACAGGTTCTGGTGCCTCATAATCAAACTGGGGTAACAATTTGCACCTCAGGTAACTCTTGGTTGGACGCTCTAGGCCATATTCCTCCGCTGCTAGGACGTTAGTCCATCTGTCATTGAGCATATATTGATTAGCTTGAAGTTGTTGTTTCTTCTTTTTTAGGCTCCTTGCAGTGGCTATAAGTCGGCGCTTGAAGCACTCCTGCTCGACGGGCTCCTCAGGCACAATGAAGTCTTCATCGCCGAGGCTCACTTCGTCCTCGGAGAGCGGAAGGTAGTTACTGTCTTCCGAGTCTTCATTCATGGCTTGTTCATTGGGGCTAACTCGCCCATCCTCCCGTTCCTCCTGTTCGGAAGTTGGCTCAATGGGGTCTTCATTGTCTCGGCATCGTCCGAAGTATTGTTTTCTCCTGTAATGGTATTGCTGTTTTTACCATGGTGTGGCTTAGAGCAACGCCACTCACGTCGTCGCTTTGGCTGTGTCTCGGGAGGTTTATTCTTGACTGGATTTTCCACCATGTATATGTCGTACGAGGAGGTGGTTGTCTAGCACCCTATAGGCGGTGGTTCTTGCTCCTCTCCGGCATCGTCGTCCATACCGTCGATGTCTTCGGAGTCGTAATCAAGCATGTCGGTTAAGTCGTCGAAAGTGGCTATAAGGTGGGTGGTGGGTGGGAAACGAGGTTCTTCGTCATCCGCTTCCAATTCGAGCCGGACATAGTTCAGCCGAGAGTCCCCCTACAAGGAGAGGGATTTCAATGAGTTTAACACATCGCCTAGAGGTGAGTGCCGGAAGATGTCCGAGGAGCTGAACTCCAAGATCGGCGCCCAATCAGGTTCAATGGACGCAAATGCACGTGGTCCGGAATCCGTGGCCGAAGACGAATCTAAGGTTCCGGTGACACAAGCCCGGCTAGATGTCGAGTCTGTGTGCGGCTCGAACGCCGCTGAGTCTGCGGCTTCCATGGTAGGGTTGAGCTTCCCGTCCTCGGATGGCGCGGTCTGCTCCAGATCTAGGGCCAGAGCGGTTACGGGTGCTATCTCCTGAGCGCGGTCCGATGACAGATTTAGGTCATGTTCTTCATGGTGGCAGGGAACAGCCGTCATGGGCTCGAATTCGTCGAAGATCAAGTCTCCGCGGATATCAGCCACGTAACTGAGGCTTCCAAATCTGGCCCGGTGGCCAGGGACGTAGCTATCGATCTGCTCTAGATGGCCAAGCGAGTTGGCCCACAGTGCGAAGCTGCCGAATACGAAGATCTGTTCGGGAAGGAAGGTCTCCTTTTGGACTGCGTTGTTGTAGATGTTTGATGGAGCCATCAAGCCTTCTGGTGATGACGCAGCGGAACTCTCAATGAAAGCACCAATGTCGGTGTCAAAACCGGCGGATCTCGGGTAGGGGGTCCCAACTATGCATCTAAGGCTAATGGTAACAGGAGGCGGGGGACACAATGTTTACCCAGGTTCGGGCCCTCTCTATGGAGGTCATACCCTACTTCCTGCTTGATTGATCTTGACGAATATGGGTATTACAAGAGTTGATCTACCACGAGATCATAATGGCTAAACCCTAGAAGTCTAGCCTATGATTATGATTGTAGTTTCCTCTACGGACTAAACCCTCCGGTTTATATAGACACCGGAGGGGGCTAGGGTTACACAAAGTCGGTTACAGAGAAAGGAATCTACACATATGAATCACCAAGCTTGCCATCCACCCAAAGGAGAGTCACATCCGGACACGGGAAGAAGTCTTCTGTCTTGTATCTTCATAGCCCAACAGTCCGGCCCATGTTAATAGTCCGGTTGTCCGAGGACCCCTAAATCCAGGACTCCCTCACCCCGCGCCACCACCAAAGCCCGCCCCGCCCGCTCGCACCGCCCAGCGGACACAGGCCGCGGTGGCCGCCATGCCCCGCCCCACTCTGCCGCCAGAGCCGCACCATCGCCGGCCGCCCTTCCCCTCGGCCTCCTCAACCCGTGCCCCCTCACCGCCCCCGGATCCTCCGCGAGCTGCAGGAGCTCCACCTCTGCCCGCATCTGCCATCCCCATCCACCTCGAGCAGCGGTAGCACACCTTGAGGCTCTGCTCTTCCCCTCTCCCCTGTGACCAACCAGAGGTAAAGAAGCAAACTTGCATATGTTGTTTCTATGTTTAATTAGTTTAGGTTTTTTAGTGTAGGTTTAGGTTTTTTAGTTTAGTTACTTTAGTTTTAATTAGTTTAGGTTTTTTAGTTTAATTAGTTTAGGTTGAAACAGTGAAGTGTGTTATGGAAAAGGAAAAGAAAAAAGGTTTGTTTAATTTAATTAGTTTAGGGTTTTTTCTGTTTTTTAAGAATAAACAAGAAAGATAAAAAAAGAAGTAAAAGAAGAAGAAGAAGAAGAAGAAGAAGAACATGAAAAAAAAGAACAATAAGTAGAAGAAGAAGGAGAAGAAGAAGAAGAAGAAGAAGAAGAAGAAGAAGAAAGAAGAAGATGAAAAAAGAAGAAGTAGAAGAAGAAGATGAAAAAAAAAGAAGTAGGAAAAGTAGAAAAAGAGGGTCACCGAATGGTCGAGGGGTCGAGGATCGAGGGGAAAATGAGTCGAGGGTCTAGGGGTCGAGGATCGAGGTGTCGAGGGGAAAAGGGGTCGAGGGGTCGAGGGTCGTCGAGGGGTCGAGGATTTGCCATCCCGACCCTGACCCCGACACCCGACCCCGACATGACACCCCAACACCCCGACCCCGACACGACACCCCGACCCCGACATAGCACCCCGACCCCGACACGACACCCCCGACATCCTGACACGGCGACCTACCGTGCACTACTCTTCCTCGTTGCCGGCGACACCCGCGGACGTGTGGCTTCTTCGTGGTCGTGGCGCCGGGTGTCAATGTCAAAACCGGCAGATATCGGGTAGGGGGTCCCGAACTATGTGTCTAAGGATCAAAGGTAACAGGAGGCAGGGGATACGATGTTTACCCAGGTTCGGGTCCTCTTAATGGAGGTAATAACCTACTTCCCGCTTGATTGACTTTGATGAGTATAGGGGTTACAAGAGTTGATCTACCTCGAGATCATAATGGCTAAACCCTAGATGTCTAGCTTGTATGATTGTTCTGGCCCTACGGACTAAACCCTTTGGTTTATATAGACACCGGAGGGATCTAGGGTTGTACAGAGTCGGTTTACTGAGAAAGGAAGATGCATGATCCGAACGCCAAGCTTGCCACCCACGCAAAGGAGAGTCACATCCGGACACGGGGGGAGGTCTTTGACTTCATATCTTTACGGCCCATTAGTCCGGCCCATATCACATAGCTCGGACGCCCGGGGACCCCTTAATCCAGGACTCCCTCAGTAGCCCCTGAACCAGGCTTCAATGACGATGTATCCGGCGCGCGGATTGTCTTCGGCATTGCAAGGCGGGTTCCTCCTCTAAATACTCCAAAGCAGCCTTCCACACATAAGAGTTGTATCTGGCCCTGCTTAGCACGTACAACCCTAAGTTGTAAAAGGCAACAATACTTCAAATAAGCCACGTCCACGGGCAACTTTTTCGGTGAGATGTTATGTTCTGGCCTTATTATTATTCTGAACCTTTTTACAGCCCTCGCTTTGTGTTTCGAGGCACGGCCATTGACATGTCCTGTCAAAGCAGAGATCGTGCCCCCTTATCACGGGATCTTCATCAATGCGGGCTTAGATAATCCAACCGTGTTGTTAGCATGTTTCCTTGGGAATAGGCGAGGTTTAAGGCTTATGAGGGGGCGCTTGATATTCACTACCTCTATAAGAGGACAAGGTCCCATCTATTCACCTCACGCCTTCTTCTTCCTCTGCCTTTCCGTCCTCGAGCCCCAGCGCCCAAGTTCTAAACTCTCCCTCTGGCCCCAACTTCTCCAGCAATGGCCGGGTTCGGTTCCCAGGGCAAGTGGATGGCCTCCTCCGTAATGGAGAAGGACATCAAAGATCTACGCGAGGCGAGGTACCTAACAGCGGAGATAAAACACAGGCTTCCAACCCCGGGGTAGATCATCCCCACCTCGGAGCCCAGTGAGAGGGTGGTTTTCATTCCCCACTTCCTCCGAGGACTTGGGTTCGACCTCCATCCCTTTGTCTGAGGCGTAGTACAAATTCTGCAGGTGTGTGCGGTGATCGGTGGAGGCGAAACTGCTAGTCTAGCTGTGGAAGTACCGAGTCGTCAGCTTGTGAGACTGGCTGTACTCTTTTAACAAAGCCCGGTGGCTTGATGGCCGATGAGTTGTGCGGCTTGAGGGGGCCGCTCTGTACTTCGGCTGCGAGACATGCGGTGTGCTCCTTCAGGCGGAGGGAGCGTTCGGTGTTTCCATTGACTGTTATGACGCCGCGTGGACCGGGCATCTTGAGCTTTAAATAAGCATAGTGCGGGACCGCGTTGAATCGTGCGAAAGCAGTCTGTCCGAGCAGTGTGTGATAGCCACTTCGATCAAGTCTTCACTGTGGAAGTTGTCGGGCGAGACGAAGACAACTTCCAATGTTATTTAGCCCGAGCAACGGGACTCTACGCCAGGTATTACTCCTTTAAAGGTAGTTTTAGTGGGCTTGATTCTTGACGGATCAATACCCATTTTGCGGACGGTGTCCTGGTAAAGCAGGTTAAGGCTACTGCCACCGTCCATGAGGACTCGCGTGAGGTGGGACCCGTCGATGATTGGGTCGAGGACCAAAGTTGCCGAGCCTCCATGACGGATACTAGTCGGGTGGTCCTTTCGGTCGAAGGTGATCGGACAAGCCGACCATGGGTTGGATTTTGGGGCGACCGGCTCTACGGCGTAGACGTCCCTTAATGCGTGATTGCGCTCCCGTTTGGGGATGTGGGTGACATAGATCATGTTTACTGTTCTGACCTCGGGGGAAATTGCTTCTGCCCCCTTGTGTTTGGTGGGCGAGGCTCTTCGTCGTCGTCCTTGCTGGGTGGCCTTTTCCCCTTGTGTTCGGCGTTGATCTTGCTAGCCTATTTAAAGACCCAACAGTTTTTGTTGGTGTGATTGGTAGGTTTATCAAGGGTGCCATGAATCTGTCAGGGCCGATCAAGAATTTTGTCCAAACTGGATGGACCATCTTTGTTTCCTTTGAATGGCTTCTTCCACTGACCGGCTTTCGAGCCACTGAATCCGGCGTTGACCGACGTGTCCTCATTATTGTTTCGACGCTTGTGCTTATCGCGTCGTGGCTTGTCGTTGCTGTCCCTGGCTTCGGAGGTGCCTAGGTTGCTGGTGCTATTGCTTCGACAAGCTAGCCAGCTGTCTTCTCCCGCACAAAAGCGGGTCATAAGTGCAGTGGGGGATGCCATGGACTTTGGCTTCTCTTGGCCGAGGTGTCGGGCGAGCCACTCATCTCGGACGCTGTGTTTGAAGGCCGTGAGGGATTCGGCATCCGGACAATCCACAATCTGGTTCTTTTTAATTAATAACCTGGTCTAGAGCTTCCGGGCTGATTCGTCGGGTTGCTGGATTATGTGACTAAGGTCATCGGC
The DNA here is from genome assembly GCF_002162155.2 of Triticum dicoccoides. Taxonomy (NCBI): domain Eukaryota; kingdom Viridiplantae; phylum Streptophyta; class Magnoliopsida; order Poales; family Poaceae; genus Triticum; species Triticum dicoccoides. The sequence goes on along the minus strand of NC_041393.1, from coordinate 518,159,854 downwards.
GTCCGGGGGCGGAACATAGGTACCTTGGAAGTTGTCTTTGAAGGCGTCCTCCAAGTCTTCCCAGCTACCAATAGAGTTTTCTGGGAGGCTGTTCAGCCAATGTCGTGTTGGTCCCTTAAGTTTTAGGGGGAGGTACTTGATGGCATGTAGGTCATCACCGCGGGCCATGTGGATGTGGAGAAGAAAGTCTTCAATCCATACTGCGGGATCTATTGTGCCATTGTATGATTCAATGTTCATGGGTTTAAACCCTTCTGGGAACTGGTGCTCCAGTACCTCATCCATGAAGCATAGGGGGGTGTGCGGCTCCTCTGTATCGGGCGACGTCACGACGTAGCTCGGATGGAGTCCGTATGCGGTTTTGGCCCGGGTGAGGTTGTGCTTGTCGCCCCAGGCCTGATGGGCGTCTTCTCACGCTGGTGCACGCCCCCTTGACCCATAAATTGATCTGGTATGACCAGCTCTATTATCCAGGTCCTGTCGCAGGTCGTGCATGTACCCCGCAGCCGCTGTTTCTCTGCCTCTAGGGCGAGCTGGTGCAGGCTGGTGTTCGTCTTGGGTTGCCGCTCTGTTCTGGCCACGAGGTGGTCGGTCAGGCTCGTCAGCCACGTTACGCGCTGTCGGTATAGGCTCTGGGACCTCATCGTCGAATTGGGAGAGCAATCAGCGCTTTCGGTAACTCTTAGTTGGGCGCTTGAGGCTATATTCCTCGGCTGTCAGGACATTAGTCCATCTATCATTGAGTAAGTCCTGGTCAGCTTGAAGTTGCTGCCGCTTCTTTTTCAGGCTTCTTATTGTGGCTATCAGCCGGCGCTTAAAGCGCTTTTGTTCGAGGGGTTCCTCCGGCACGATGAAATCTTCGTCGCCGAGGCTCTCGTCCTCTTCGGAGATCGGTAGGTAATTACTATCCTCCGAGCCCTTGTTCCAGATAGGATCGTCGGGGTTGACTTGCCCCTCTTCCCAATCATCCTGTTCGGATGTTGGCTCGACCGGGGCGTCTTGGTCTTCGGCTTCTCCGGGGTACTATTGTCTCCGGTGCCGGTATTGTTGTCTTTTTCTCGACATGATTTTGATCCGCGCCGCTGACGTCGACGCTTCAGAGGTGCTTCAGCAGGCTTGTCCTCTAGATTCTTCCCATCGCCGTCATCATCCTCTTTAGGTGTGTCCACCATGTATACGTCATACGAGGAAGTGGTTGTCCGGCGTCCGGTAAACAAAGGGTTCTGGCTTTGCTCCTCTTCGACATCATCATCCATACTTTCGATATCTTCGGAGGCGTAATCGAGCATGTCGTTTAAGTCATCGACAGTGGCTATAAAGTGGGTGGTGGGTGGGACGTAAAATTCCCCGCTCTCAGCCCCTAGTGTGGGTTGGGCATAGTTTGGCAGCGATCCTTCTGTAATGGCGAGAGATCGCATTAAGTCCAGGGCCTTGTTTAAGAGTGAGGTTTGGACGGGAGCGAGAGTCCATGGAGCAGGGCGGGACAGGAGTTCCCAGGCTGAGCTCGCGTAACACGGACCTCGAGAGTTCGGATCTGGTGTTCGGGGAGGAGTCCAGCTTCGTGTTGATGAAGGGAACCTGGTATGACTCCGGGCCTGCCAGTGAAACGATCCCCTCCGTATCTCCAGTGTTGAGCTCTATGGCTGCGGAGAGTCCAGCGGGCTCTAAATTCCCGTCTTTGGACTCGGTGAGGTGTTCTGGATCTAAGGCCGGAGTTGCAGTTGAGGCCGCGAACCCTTGAAAGATCAAGTCTCCTCGGATATCGGCGACATAGTTTAGGTTTCCAAAACTGATCTGATGACCAGGGGCGTAGCTGTCAATCTGCTCCAGATGGCCAATCGAATTGACACGCAGTGCGAAGCCGCCGAATACGAAGATTTGGCCGGGGAGAAAAGTCTCCCTTGGGGCAGTGTTATTGTGGATGATTGATGGAGCCATCGAGCCTTCTGGTGACGACACAGTGGAACTCTCAATGAAAGCACCAATGTCGGTGTCAAATCCGGCAGATCTCGGGTAGGGGGTCCCGAACTATGCGTCTAAGAATCAAAGGTAACAGGAGGCAGGGGACACGATGTTTACCCAGGTTCGGGCCCTCTTAATGGAGGTAATACCCTACTTCCTACTTGATTGACTTTGATGAGTATAGGGGTTACAAGAGTTGATCTACCTCGAGATTGTAATGGCTAAACCCTAGATGTCTAGCTTGTATGATTGTTCTGGCCCTACGGACTAAACCCTCTGGTTTACATAGACACCGGAGGGATCTAGGGTTGTATAGAGTCGGTTTACAGAGAAAGAAAGATGCATGATCCGAACGCCAAGCTTGCCATCCACGCAAAGGAGAGTCCCATCCGGACACGGGGGAAGGTCTTTGACTTCATATCTTTACGGCCCATTAGTCCGGCCCATATCACATAGCCCGGACGCCCGGGGACCCCTTAATCCAGGACTCCCTCACCGGGGCGCGACCTCCTCGTCGTCGGTGTCTCCGAACAACGCCTTGCCCGCGTCGTCCCCGCGCTCCTTGCCAGCGACCGCTACCTCCACCACCCGCTGCCGATACCGCCAGCGGGCGAGGCGGATCTCGAGGGCGGAGCGGTATGACTCGAGCAGCGCCTCCTGCTCCATCAGGTCCGTGTCCGGCGAGACCGCCCTGCCGGCGACGACCTGCTCCTCCTTCAGCAGATGCTCCTGGAGGAGGTTGTGGTTCTAGTTGACGTTGTCCCACGCCTCACGGAACCGCTCCTCACGCACCATGTCCATATAATGGGCACGAGCCTCGCCGATGGTCAGGGTGCAATGCACCAGCAAGAGTGGAGTGGAGGAGGAGCGTGGCGCTGGCTTGTCGGAGGAGGCCTCCTCCATTTGCACAACCTTTGGCTGGCTGGCGGCCTGCCCGTCGGCGGCAATGGTGGCCATGGCCTTCTTCTGCTCCGGCGTCAGCCCGTCCCAGAGAGCTTTGGCCGCGGAGGGATCCATGGCGAGGAGTGGTGTGGAGAGGGTTGAGTGTGGTTATGACCGGGGCGCTGGGGCATCGATTTATATAGCATCGGTGGGCAACAGACGGACAGATGGGTGCCGCCTGAAGAGATGCCTTGGCAACCGCGTGCCATCAATGCGGGGCGGCAGATGGACGGATGGGTCGTCGTCGTGTCGTTTGAACGTGCGGCAGTCGCCTACATCAGAAAGCGGCGCGGGCGGCGCTCTCTCGGCCGGTGTGCCGCTTCAATGCCGGCGCCAGTGAGCGGTCGTGTCCGCTCTGGGCGGGCATGAATGCGGGCGTTGACGCTCTGAAGCGACCCTAAGCGAAAACGCGCGGGAAGGGTGAGGGGTTTTAGTGGGCCAGGGCGGTCAGAAACGGGCTTGAGATCGGTCCGAACTCCCCTAAACCTCCCCCATTTTTGTCTCCGAATTGCGGGAGAAATCACGTCCGGACCGCTCCGCGGATCAATACAGGGCCGCATTGGATGGTTTTCACGGTCCGGACCGTTGCAGGAGGTTTACATGTCGGCGTGAAGATGCCCTTAGGTCCCTTTACCAATGTGCCCACGCACATTCTAGTCGATGAATCTTGTCACTGACCAGATATTTTGGTAAGCTTCCTGATGAGACAACGTGTTCGGTATACCTAGAGAACGCATGCACTGCCGTACGACCGTACAATTCGTACCTGAATGGCCAAGCGCGCGAATCGTCAAACGTGTTAGGCATAACAAGAGAACACCTGTTCTTTACCTGACTGACCAAACGCTTTGTCTGATCTAAGTAGCTGCACGCGAGCGCGCTTTACGTGTTTACTAGTCTGTCTATGCCTTGACGGAAAAAACACAAGGCCTATCCTGCCTGGAAATGCCAAATTCCTATATCTGGCGGCCCCGGTTAGGATCAAACATTGGTTTCGGTCAACAGTTCAGCCAAATACTCTACGCCTTTTTTCCTTGCAGGGGGGAGCACGTACAACGCACACCGAAAAGTGCCTTCAAATTTGGGACAGCTTGTACTGTTCGTACCGAAGCTGCCTGCGGTGCCGATAAGCAATCCGGAGATACCAGACCAGTCTTCGAATAGCATGCGTGACTGGGTGAAGTTCACCTCGTCCCATCCACCGGAATGCAGTCCGCAGCCATTCAAGAAACAGTGGCGGAATCATGTTCGGCAAGTGGTGGTGGACAGTGAGTGCAAGGGAGGCGGCACCATCGCCGCACGGCTACGCGACGGAGGACGAAACTTGTCACCTGTTTCCTGCTCCTTTACCACCTCTGTCCCGCCATCTCCGTCGTCTCTGCTTTCGCACGGCGTAGCTTTCGAGCACGAAGGCTTCTAGAAGAGCTGATCAGCTCAGCGGAGACAACGAAGACATCGACCACGCAGCTGCCGTCAGCTTCCTTAGCATCCTAGTCTATCTTTCCAAGAGGCTTCTTTCGGCAGCTGCGAGGCCGCTGGCAGTGATACATTCACAGCATCGGGCTTTACGTGAACTGATAAACAACGGGCACAATTGGCACCGTACCTTTCTTCTGTTCCATATCAGAGCATCTCCGCGCCCCCAACAGGGCCCCTCAGGCGAATTTTTAGCGCCGGTGGTCGAAAATCGGCTCAGTCGCGTCCCCAAAACCTCGTTTAGCGCCGGTTTGAGCCAAATTCAGAGCCGGCGATCCCGCCCAAAACCCAATCGACCGGGTATCGCCTAGGGGCGCCGACAGGAGCGAGCGGCGTGGGGCCGCTCTGTCGGCGAGAGTAGGACTTTTTCCCGCCGTTTTCTCCCGTCCCCCCCCCCTCGGGCTTCCCTCTCTTCTCCATTCCTCCCGCCAAACTCCGCCTCCTTCGTCCACCCGGCATGCCGCCGAAGAAGTACGTGATGCCCCGCCCCGTGACGGATCCCGCAGCCGCCGCCGTCGCCCAGCCGAAGCAAAGGAAGTCAAGGGCGCCGTTGTCCAAGCCCCCCGGCATGAGCAACGCCGACTGAAAGGCGGATGTGGAGCGCCGGGAGGCCGTCAACGTCGATAGGCGCAACAGGGCCAAGAAGGCCAGGGAGAGAGCGGCGCACACGGCGACTGCGGGGGCGGCGGAGCATGCGGAGCGCGCCGCGGCCGAACAAGCCAAGGCGGTGCGCGCGACGATGATGAATCCACCTGGTGGGCACGGCCCGTACGCGGCCTGGAGCTAGCAAAGTGTCAGCTCTCCCGCCGAGTTCTCATCGTCGCCGCACCCATGGAGCACGCCGTCGTCGGGCTATGCCGATGGCGATGCCCACGGCGGCTTCAACCCCAACATCACCTTCCCCCATGGACGACCAGTCCAGTGCACGCCCTCGCCCTCGTTCGCCGGCGTGCGGTACCCGCCGTACAAGTACTCGCCGTCGGACTACGCAGCCTCACCGATGCCGCCTCTCTGCCGCGGCCTCTACTCGCAAGCCTCCTCCTCGTCACATCTTGGCGACGCCGACGCGACGGAGGCCGACATGGAAGACATCATCGCAGTCGGCTCGGCTGTCGTTGCCTTTCCCCGGGGTTCACTACCCAAAACGGCTCGATTGACCTCGGCGACATGGACGACGAGCTCGACTACGGCGAGGAAGAACCGAAGGAGGACGAAGAAGAGGAGGAGGAGCCGGCGCCGACAAGGAAAGGCAAGAAGAAGAAGAAGAAGAAGAAGAAGAAGAAGACGGCCAAGACCGGCGAGCCGTGCATCTAGTGGGCGTCCAAGGAAGAGGAGTGCCTCGCCGAAGCGTGGAAGGTCGTCTGCCTCGACCCGGTCACCGGCACAAACCAGAGCATCGAGACATATTGGGCCCGCATCAAGGCCAAGTTCGACGAGCGCAAGCTCATCAACCCCTACTTCAAAGGTGTCCACATGAAACGTGAGTCAAAGGCGATGGCGAACCATTGGAAGCTCATCCAAATGGCATGCAACAAATGGCATGGTATCGTCGAGGAGGTCGCGGCTCGCCCGGAGAGCGGCACCAACCTCGAGGATCAGGTATAGCACGTCGTCCTTACTATTGCTTTTCGCCGTGTGTGCGCCCGGGCGCGCGCTAGCGCCGACTGATGTTCTTTTCCTCAGCGCAGCTGCTACGCATGTTCGCCATGTTCCGCGATGACAACAGCGACGTAGAGTTCAAGTACCTCCACGTCTTCAAGCGGGTCGACAAGTGCGAGAAGTGGGCGGGCGTCCGGCGCACTCTCGCCAAGGCCAAGGAGACGTACAAGCCGGACGCGCCGACCCCGGGCGCGGCCGACGGGCGCCCGGACGGCAACAAAGGGGCCAAGAAGGCGAAACACGTCGAGTCGGCTGCCGCACGCGTGCAAGAGTCCATCGAGCACTGCCTCACTGACGCCAAGACTAGGGCCACCCAGCGAGAAGAGAAAACTGAGGCGAGGTGGGCTGCTTTGATGACGAACAGCGCCTCAAACTCGACTTGCTCCGGACCAACGTCGCCGCAAAACTCAAAGCTCAAGACGCCAAGAAGAGGAAGAACGACCTGGCCTTCTTGATGGGCGGCGCTGACATGCTCCAGAGCGGCGACGAGAAGCTCAAGGTGTGGTTCTTGGCGGAGCGAGGCCTCATCCTGAACCAGATACCGGCGACGCCGACACCGCCGCCGAGCCCGACTGATGATGCCTCCGCGACGCCCAGCCCCACTGACGATGCCTCCGGCGCGCCCAGCAGCACAGAAGCCGCGCCGACCAGCCCGGAAGCCGCGCCGACTCCTCCCCGCCCGCGTACGCCGACGACGACGCCGGAGGTTGAGCTCGACGTTTGATGCATTCCTTCCGCGTCCTTCCTTTTTTTGTACGCCGAACTACTGTGTGTCCTTCCATTTGATCGTCGAACTGTGGCACCGAATCGCCGAACTATTGCGATGATCGCTGGATTGTGGCTTTTTTTTAGCGGGAACAATCAAGTTTGAATATGGGACGCCTTGAGGGGCGGCACCTGGGGGCGTGGCTGGGGAGAAACGAACCCCAGGGACCAATCTAGCGCCGATTCGCCCCAGGC
>NC_041393.1:518130954-518152516 GCF_002162155.2 Triticum dicoccoides | reverse complement strand
CTCGGTCCCCACCGTGCCTGGAGGATATACCAAACTGATAATAAAATGGATCTAATATGCATATAGTACTATCAGTTCAGGGACTAGCTTTTCTTAGAGAAATCAGTTCCACAACTATGTGGCAGAACCTGCAACATGCTTCCGGGAATATCAGTTCAGCGACTGTGTAGCAAAACCCTTTCTTTAGCAGATGTGTTTGGTTCGCCATATCTTGGCCGTTATCTGAGCACACCGTAATTTGATGCCCTTAAATTTGTTTGGTTGGTTTCGCCCGCAAATAGATAGCGGGTAAACAAGTCCCACCGTAATTGGATAACGATACCGCTGCCCACAGCGACCAGTTCGGTCCTTGCCCATCGCCTCCGCCGCGGAGCCGCCTTGCAGCAGCACCAACGGCCGCGCCTGTGGCAGCACTCGACGAGGTGAGGCCGCACGAGTAGACGCGTCGACCGCATATCCCCATATGCGGATCTCCACGTAATCGTCGTCCTCATGTTGCCCTCTCCCAACCTGAAGCAACCCTGATGGAGGCTCTGGCGGGGATCCGTCGATGTGAGGCAGATGCAGTTCGTGTTCTTGTGCCCATTGATTTCTCTTTTTTATTTTATTTTCGAATTTTCAATTCGTTTCCTGGAGCTACTGCAGATCTGAAGTTGATACGGTGGTTTATTTGTATCAGCTCAGGACTGCATACACACTGTACTTGATTACAGTCTATTTTAGAGCTGAACCAGCACGTTATCCATTTTGCTCATTTCGTTTACAGTGCCGGTGTGACCTCATTACGATTACGTTTGCGTTACCCTTTCTGAGCCAAACACCCAGAAGAACCCGCCTGTATGGATGCACATACCCTGAACTGGAACAACAGCACGGAAAATACCTACTCCCTCCGGTTCTTTTTAGTCTGCATATAAGTTTTGTCCTAAGTCAAAGAATCTCTACTTTGACCAAACTTATAGAAAAAGTTATCAACACTCATAATGCCAAATCAATATTGTTAGATTCATTATGAAATATAGTTTCATAGTATATATATTTGGTTTTGTAGATGTTGATATCTTTTAATATAAGCTTGGTCAAACTTCACAATGTTTGACTTGACACAAATCTAATTCGCGAAGTAAAAAGGACTTCACAATGTTTAACTTGACACAAACCTAATTCGCGGAGTAAAAAGGACCGTAGGGGGTACTATGTAAACACCTCGAAGCAAACTTTTGCTAACATTTCCGGATATTTCACCCTCGTTACATCACTCAAGCCTCCCTCCCAGCCTCCCAGGTCACTTGCGTCGATGATGCATGCATATGTACGTAATAGGGTTAACCATATGCATGCATATGTACGTAATAGGGTTAACCATAAGGAAGTCGAATCGGCAGCGGAGGCAGAAACAGAATAGTACATATAATAGACATTGATTTTTGGCTAGCAAAGGAAAATACACGCATGAATAATCAGCAGCCATTTCTACAAGGTAATTTTGCGGTCAGTACAGACCACAGCTCTTGTCTGAGTTTAGGAGAATAAGGATTTGTAAATTGTATAAAGATTTTTTTTCCTGTGTGTTACTCCCTCCGTTCCGATTTACTCGTTGATTTGAACTAAAACCACGACGAGTAAAACGGAACGGAGGGAGTACAATTTTGACCAACAAAACTCACCACTAGACTGGGGGAAAACAAACCTTCATGAATTCACAGTTAACAGCTAACTCGATGCCAATGGTGCCATTTAACTGAAAGTGCAATGCAAAGCAAATGAATCATAAAGCTCAAGTGATAAAGAGAATTCACCCGCAAAAAAAATGATGGAAGAGAATTTATCCAAATCAAGCTGCATGCAATAACAAATGAGTTGCAGGTTCAATTAACCGAATGATTCACCCAGTTTGGTAGCTAGTTGAAGTGGCGTGATAAAAGCCCAGCTCAAAGAGATCCAAGTAATTAACCGAATGATTCACCCAGTTTGGTAGCTAGTTAAAGTGGCGTGATAAAAGCCCAGCTCAAAGAGATCCAAGTAATAAACGGAGTAAAATAGATCATTTGGACATGAAATGACCACGGTGCTATGTCAGGCAGAAAAAAGACCAAAAACACCACACCTTGTTTTTTGGAATGCAAAAACAAATCAGCAAGCGGCGAAGAAAAAAGGAACACCAAAAAGTGCAGTGCAAAGATTTATGCAAATGGCCAGATTTCCTACAGATGATGAGAGTGACTGACGGTGCTGCTGAATTCTTCACTACTGCTAAGAGCTGTTTGTAGACAAGAACGCACCATATTACTGAAATAAATGGCAGTACAAAACTGAAACACACCATGGCTCTCTCTAAGATGTCTGCTCCTATCTACAGCTCATGTAGATACAAGGGAGGAATTAGGCTCCTACAACTATACCCTTGATATCCTCTTTTCTTTTCCTCCATAGCCTCCTTTCTTTTGTGTGCGGGGAAGACAATCAGCTCGGCGCAAAAATTATACGGGACACTGAGTAATAATTGAGACTCTCCGAACTCTAAACAGACTCTGTACTTGAGTAGTGCCGAGTCCTGAATATAGAAATCCAGTGCATGTACAAAATAAATTATAAGTAGGTGGCCATCTTTATCCTATTCACTTTGAAGTCTAGCACTGCACAAACTAGTGTCAGGGTGTAAACCAGTTCTACATTCTTCCTCTTCCATTATAACACACAATTATATAAAATGGAAATTTTGTAAGCATAAACCTTTCAAGGACACGATATGGAACAGCAAAACCTCAGGGGAAAGACTGAATTCTTGAGCCTATGCTAGCGAACGTCTTCAGACCAGTAATGTTACTTCCATCACTTCATTTCATCAATTTACAGAGGCTTTCCTCCGCTTCTCTTGCGCCGTTTCAAGCAATCCCACAGAGTATTCAATTTTGAACTTAATAGTTAATACTGATACAAATTCATTCTGATTTTGGCCATTAGCATTGCTCTCCATGGGAGATGGTCTGTTTGCTCTTTAAGTAAACATCTTATACAGGCACAATATTTCTTTGTATACAAATGTGATACTACAACTTAACTAATTAATATATTAATTAAATTACATGAGACTTGATTTTGTGGTCACAAATAACCCCAGGTTTCTTTTATAGTACTCCCTCCGTCCCATACTAATTGTCGCTCAAACGGATGTAAATACATCCGTTTGCGCGACAATTAATATGGGACAGAGGGAGAAGCACTTATATGGTCACAGGGTTTCACAAAACCCCTACAAAGCCAAAGCCTGCTGAGTGCTGACAATGGGATGAAGGTCACCGGGCGAGGTAAGGAAATAGGACAGTAGGACAGTAGAAATTTGTGAAACCGTGAGTACAAAACCTACAGTATTCGTAAAGAAACAGACCTTTAACTGTTTAGTCATTATCATGATCTATTCATGGAACCATGTATTCAGCTGTGCTAGATGACAATATGTGTCATGTATGCCAAACTTGTGAATTTTCGAGAGAGTCCATGCCACTTCTAACAGAATTATGGCATGTTGCTCTTCACATTCACATTATCAAACTGTGCACAATGGTTGCTAACAATATTCCCTGGTGCTCTGTACATGACAAAAGAAAATGTACAGATAATCGAAGTACCAAGATTGAAAGTGGTCATCAATTACAAGCTTTTTGATTGTTCATTATCAGCTTAAGAAACTCCTAAATACTTTATTATAATTAATTCCCAAGAAATGAGCTACGGATCACAACATCCTAAGTACTTCAGTACTGTTACTAGTTGTCAAATGTGTGCAGCAGTAGGTAGTTGTGTATGCACAGGAGCTGTCATGAGAAGACAAAAGGGGCCTATGAAGTATAACTGATAGTTGTAATACAACTTGACAAGAAGGAACCATTACCAGTATGCCAGTGTGACAGCCTTGATGATCTCATGATAATCTCTTTGTTTTCATTTAACAAGTAGGATAGCAATCGCTTTCAGTTCTATCCTGAAGGCACCATCTTTCGCGTCAAAAAAAGGAGCTCTTTAACCAGTAAATTCATGTGTCGTCATTATCTCTACAGTCAGCCATGCCAATAATAATGGCCGATTTGCAAAACAATTCCAGAATTTAATCAAGAGACAGATTTTTCTTCATCGCCTCATAAACTAGATAGGTAATACTTGCAGCAGGCACCACTTTAAGGAGATTCGGTAGGATTCCTTTGTAGAATCCAGAAACTCCTTCGTGCCGTAGGGTTCTCCAGAACACATCAGACATTCCTTTATATGCAGCCTCTGAATTGGCTTGTTGAGCTTGCAGTCTACAAATATTTCAAATACAGTTGAGATAGACATAGACTTTTATGTATATATATACAGTTTCACAATTCTGAATTCTTACCTTGTTCTAATAACCTGTAAAGGGTAAACACATGTTGCTCCCAGAGCTCCAGAGACAGTGCCACAACCCAATTGTACTAGAGGACCAGGTTCTACATTATTACAATAACCAAGAATCAAGGAAAATAAATTGGAAAGAAAAAGGTTGGAAATGCCAACAAATTCTAAGCAAGAGCTTACCGGTGTCCTTTATGATATATGTCCTGGAGGCATCTTTCAAAGTCTCGTATACAGCAAGATCAATTCCAGCATAAGGGACAATACCAAGCAAAGATGGAACAAGACCTCTATAGAATGCTCGAGGCCCTTCATGCTTCAATATATCTCTTGATAATGTACCAAGACTAGGAACTTTACCACTCTCGCAAGAAAAAGTCTGCAGCCTCGTCTTTACTAAATCTATGGGATAAATTGCTGTTTGTGCTATTGCACCAGCCAAACCACCAGCAACGAGGCGTTCAGAAGCACCAACCGCACTCTTGTTTTCTCCTTTGCTGTTCATTATATACTCTTTCAATGTCTCGTACGCATAAAACCTTATTGCACTTTCTGGAGCAACTTTTACAACATTCAAACCGTTACCTCTAAAAAATCCCAATAGACCACCCCGGATAAATATATCCTTAACTGCATGTGTGACGGTAGTACGCGTTGTTTGCACTTGCATGATCACTTTAAGACGATCAAGAGGTGCCGTTGCAGTACGAGATGCTGCGCCAGCAATGCCTCCTGCGATCAGATATTTGCTTGCGCTGACATGCTTACTTAAGCCTTCTGGTATAGCAGCCTGTTCACCTATATCTACAAGGCAAACTCTTTCCCAGTGATGATAAATGTTCTCGATTGTTGCTTCATTGGGATAAAGCATAAGAAAATCCCTCCATTCTTCAAAAGTAATAATTCCATTGTTGTCCTTGTCCACATGCTCAACAAATCGTGCAAGCTCCTCGTCATCAATCTCTATACCTGCAAACAACAAACTGACATCGCTTGTAAGTTATATTATGGATGCAAAAAGATGAAATCTCTAAATAACCAGAGTTCAAGGAGATCCAAGCAAACTATGTTAGCGGCTTAGCGCTTCATAATATATCGACAGAGCACACACTTTTTTTGGCGCAGAAGAGTGGTAACCTAATAAGATAGCAATGAGGCTCAAGAATAAGATATGCAAATTTCCTACAAGCTTGACACTATGCAGGAGTCAATTCGAATTTAACTGAGACACTACAGAGGAGACACTAGTTAATCTTAGTTGATATTGGAGAATCTGGGATAGAGAAGAGCAAATATGCCAAAGCATGGGAGTCTGACTGAAGAACTATCAATCAAATATAAGTTGCTCTGTAACTTAATGGAAAACAAAACCAGCTTAACATAACCTTCAATATATACAAAAATCCCACGTCAAATGACCAAGGCATATAGCTAGCAGCTAGCCAATATAACCATTTTAACCTATTTCTCTAGCAAGTCGGGAGGCATTTTTTCCTGCAAAGACATCCATGCCAAGTATAGCTCGTAAGTATAATAGTCTACCTAAGCTGTATTTCGTCATTTCATTTCAGTATCAAGGAATTCACTTGGGAAATTCATTGGCTAACTCGCATGTATCTCTACAGAACACCATGCTAGCAGTCAGATAAAGAATATGAAGCTTCACCATATTTTTCGAATTAGGCAACGCCCAACGTCTGAGCACGCTTCATAGGCTGTACATTGCTTCAGTTAAGTGAGCTAATTTGCAACAATATGGATACAGGAATGCGGCATTTCTGAAAAGCACCAATACAAGGATACGTTTGACCATTTTAAAAAATAGTGACAAATAGTGGGGCTTTAGCCCACCACCTGCTCGAGCTGCTGCCGGCGAGCTGATTGCATGCTCCAGGAGGTAGCCGCCAACAGGGAGGGAGAGGGAGAAAGAGGAGAGAGCGAAGCAAGCTTTGCTGCCGGCGAGCTGCTAATGCAGGACCCCTGAGCCAACCGCTGCCTTGCCGCCGGCTGCTGAATCTGGTGGCGCCACTGTGGCCACGTCGTCTATATCGGGACCTAGGAGAAAGATTGGATCAGGGGGAGTGGATAGAAGGGGGCACCGGGTCGGGATAACTAGGGTCATGCTGCCCTTAATGGGATGATGATGGGCTGGAGGTACCTACAACATATTCTGTAAGTATCCCACAAGTATCAGGAATCAAAATTGATTGCTTTAGTGCTATATCGGGCGATACTCGGCTGATACGTATCCAACATGTCAATACGGATCCGATGCTCCAGCCACGTATCAGTGTTTTTGACGCATCTGGTTTTAGTTGCCTATGTCATGCAATGTTTAGCAACGAGGTATATATTCTTGGGACTGCCTGGCTAAGCTGCAGCCGTGTTGGCTGCCGTACAAATTGCACCAACAAGCAGGATAGGATTGCTCCCTCGGACAGTGTTTTTGACGCATCTGATTTTAGTTGCCTATGACATGCAACGTTTAGTAACAAGGTATATAATCTTGGGACTGCCTAGCTAAGCTGCAGCCGCGTTGGCTGTCGTACTAATTGCACCAACAAGCAGGAGAGGATTGCTCCTTTGGACAAGGTGAAGATCAAGGTGAATAAACGATAGGGTAGCGGATATGAACTGTCCAAGTTTTCGGCATCAGCAATAACGTGATGTCTAAAGAAATGGATAGGATTTGAGGCTGCATGCATGCATGTTTGTTCCAATACCAATGAATGACCACATAATTAAAGAATACCCATAATCAGGAAAGAAAACATGTTCCGCATATTGGGCACAACCAAACTATAATAGTGTATATCTAGTCGAAGCATGAGATGATACGCCGATTATGCAAACCCAGTATAAGCTATAAGTTCGTGCTGGATTATTATGCACTTTAATGCAGGAGAGCATGCCAAGTGACAACATCAGGTGTGTTCATAGTCGTTTTTAGTGGTAATGTGGAACTGTTTGATAAGAGAGGATTTAAGGCCACGCAATTATTTAAATGATCTAACTATGACTTATCAACGCCTACATCTGGCGGAATATCATGTGACTGAATATGTGAGTGGTTGGAAATAAACCATCAATATTAGTTGTAGCAGCTGTTTTCATGTGTTCAATTTCAACTCGTTTAGAAAGTAGTGCTAAAAGTTTAGAACAAGAAATCGACTTAACTGTAAACCACGACGAACTTGAAAGCATTGGCAAAATTTCAGTAATGTTCTATAGCATAAAACAGCCAAACTATGAGAAAACATGATGCCTTCATGACTATTGACATTATGCAGCAAGTTATATGCTCATATTAGTTACTCCCTCCCTTCACTATTATAAGATGTTCTAACTTTTTTCTGAATCGGATGAACATAGACGCGTTTTACTGTGTTTGTTCACTCATTTCAGTACGTATGTAGTCCATATTTAAATATCCAAAACATCTTATATAATTTGGAACAGAGGGAGTAATTAGGAAAGCTAACAAGACCTGCACTGTCATACATCACTGCACAATTATTTTACTGGAAAGCTACGATACACCACCATGTAATTGAGTCTACAGAACACGACTAGGTACCAAGGCAAGGCACAGACCCAAAAAAAGCACTTCACTCAACATAAGGTGCAGTGAAATTGAAGTTCCAAGGTCCAAAACACACATGTTCCAGCATGGCACGGTATATGACAGAAAAACAGAGAACAAACAAATTGCCAACTGATCATAGACCAAACAGTGGGCCTATTAAATACTAGTGGTATAGTATTTCTAACTCTAAAGATTCAGCCAATTCTTAGCAGTACATTGCCAGAGTCAACAAGAATTGTAAGCCTTCAGTGCTCATGTATGGTAAAGAAATAGGTTGGACTTCAAATGTATCGAATGTGCTACATATGTTATGAACCGTTGCAAATTACTCCCTCCGTTCCTTTATTTAAGGTGTATTTGTTTTTTTTTAAGTCAAACGAGTGCAAGTTTGACCGAGTTTTTAGAAAAATATATCAATATCCACAATACAATATTTATATCATTTGATCCATCATGAAAAGTAGTTCCATATTTTGTCTATTAGGTATTGCATATGTTGTTATTTTATTCTATAATCTTGGTCAAACATTCAAATGGTTGACTTGCGCGGAAACCAATACACCTTATATTTTGGAACGGAGGGAGTAATCTATAGATGAAATGTGTTGCCGTGTTGGTGTTCAGCTTTTTGATGGAATTAGTAGTGTACAACTCTGTTCTAAAGTTTCTTCAAAATTCAAAACTTCAGTGGTGCTATTGGAGTAATATTTTTATTTTATTTTGCACCAAACAAATGTTAAGCACTCAGGTACATTGCCCTTTTGCTTACTGCATCTTAAGTGATTTATGGATCCAATACCCCAACTGGGCATTTTGGATTCTGGCCAGTTTTGTTGTAGCTTGACAAACCGAGGTGTCCTACAACAAGAAAGATATATAAATTGATGCCTAAGTGCCTAACTTAAACAACATGTTTCGTACACTACAAATCTTTTTGCAGGAGCAAGACAACAGCATTAAGTCCATCCCCAACTGTGCATCCAACATGAACACTTAACATGACGGTTATGGTACTACTGCTCAGCTGCTTTTCGTCATGTTAATACAAACTAAACTCTAAAGTCGGGTTGACATCTTATGTACTCTCAATTTGCTAGTGGTGACACACTGGTTAAAATTGATGTTCCTAATCTGAGAGGTTAAATTACATTTCCATTGAGAAATAATAAGCTTACATGCTTAACAAATTTAACGTATTGCTTGATCATCTCGTATTTTGCCAAACAGCCAAGGTACCTCCTAGAGCTCAGTGTCTCCACTGCACAGACACTACAATAAGGCCAGTTCTAGGTAGATGGCCCTCAGAGCCTACCGAGACTCACCATTCTGTCCAAACAGACATACACTCACTAGAAGTGTGATTGAACATAATCGGTAACAGTATCTTCTATCTATTCAATCGCAAAGGACACATCTAATCTCCAGATATGGCAACAGTGATATACATCTGCTCACAGAACAGACCCCTAAGAAGAGAAAAGGGCAACACTCCAACGGGTTGGCTACTAAAGTTGCTCCAAGCATCCAACAACAACCAGTCAGAAATATGCTACGGAAACTACATTTCGCACAACAACGTCATAATTTATAGTTCAGATGCCACTGTAACCAACGTGTAACCGCACAGTAGGGAGCGACTGTATTGCGGTGGTCGGTAGCGGTACAGACGGGGATGAGGGGTGAGGCTACAACATACCAGCCTTGACGAGGGCGTCCCAGAGCTCCTCGGGGAGGATGCAGCCGTTGTGCTCGACGTCGATGGCCTGGAAGATGCGGTAGAGCTCGAGCTCCTTGTCATCCATGTAGCGCCTGAAGTCGTCGTAGCCGACGCGGCCGTCGCGGTCGCGGTCGCAGGCGCGGAGCAGCTCCCGCGCGTACTTGCACTCGGCGGGGACCTGCAGGGCGGCGAGGCCGGCCTCGATCTGCGCGTAGTCGAGCTGGCCCCTCCCGGACGTGTCGAAGAAGTCGAACATGTCCCGGATCCGCGCCTCCCGCTCCTCCTCCGTCTCGTGGAGCGCCAGCAGCACGTGCTCCATGGTCACAGGGCCCGCCTTACGCACCGGCTCGCAAGGCCCCCCTGCCGCTGCCGCTGGCGCCGTCGCCGCGGCGGCCACGGGGGGAGAGGGTGCGGCGGTGCCGCGGGGTTCCACCGCGTGGGCCGCCGCGCCGGGCATGGCGACGGCGGCGGCGAGGCGGAATGGGGGGAGGAGGGGGAGGTGGTGGTGGTGGGTTGGTTTGGGGAATGGAATAGAATCGGGTCGGAATCGAAGGGAGAGGGAAAGGGGGGAAGGAGGGGTAGAAGGGAAGGGAATGCACGTGTGGGCTTCAGCCCTACGGGTATGGGCTACCCGTGCTGACCTTTCCCCATGTCCTCCTACGAATTGGAACATCCTCCACTCAAGAAAATAAAACAAGTGCAAGAACCTGCTCGAAAATGCAAAGCGAAGGCACCAAAGTCCAATGGCATATCCTTGTTTGAAAAAGCATATTACGTATGTGCTTTGTTTTTTTTTCGAGTAAGACTTGTATTAATCAAGGATCCAGGGAATTACAATTCAGTTTACATAAGTCCACAACCTGTGGGGGACCAGAGCCCAACCAAACTACTGTTCTACCTTCAGTTCTTGCAAATTTAGCTAAATAATCGCTAACCACATTTTGGCTACGATTGATATGAAATACACTAGTTGTATGAAGGGACATCAAGTGTTTAATCTCATTCACCAAGGAGGCAAATATAGACCTGACCGTGTCTCTGTCTTTAACCATATTCACCGCTACTACAGAATCCATCTCCACACAAATCGGCAGCTCCGGTCGTTGGATAGCAAGAGAAATACCCTCCATGCAAGCACATAGTTCGGCCTCAAGTGCATCTCGGCAGGAGAAGAGCACCCTGCAAGAAGAGAAAATATTTTTTCTAAGACAATCACGCAGAACCATGCCTGCTCCCGCTCCACCTTCCTCTGTCCATGATCCATCTGTATTGAGCTTGATCCAACCCGTCGGTGGAGGAACCCACCTAACAGGTGGGTCCTGACCTATTATTTCATGTGGTGTTTTGGTACTAGCATAAGTTATTACAACTTTTCCCTTCAAAGGATCACACCCTGTGTTTTGAGCAATCGCAAGTAGCGAGTCAAGGTAGCTGCACAATAATTGCTTTGAGACATCCATCGGAGGTGGAATCTTGCCATGAACAACATCATTCCGATTGTGCCAGCACCTTCATAGTGTGAAGAATAGCATCGCTCGTTCAATCTCACTTAGCGGAAATAAAATATCAAGGAGCCACTCGGTCCCCGTGTTACTGATATCTCCCAATCTTGGCAGATGTCATGCCTCCCCCATGCAGTTCCAAAGGTCACGGCTAGGGGACTACGACATAAAGCATGGAAGCAAGATTCAGTTTCTCTGTCACACACTGGGCACACATCTGACTCCTCTAGTCCTCGCTTGTGTTTATTTTCCCAAGTTGGAAGCGAGTTCACAGCCACACGCCATGCAAAATTCTTGATTGTAGGTGGGACGTTGCTACCCCATATCATTTTCCAACACGTCCTACGACCATCAGGCGTCGAACTAGTTGCAACTGAAGTCATTTTGCAGGTTTCTTCAAAAGCCATGTTGTAAGCAGATTTTCACAGAGAAGGCTCCCAATCTTCCGGGTCCCCATGCAAGCACGTCATCTCCAAGTCTTGGCGAGGCTCTAATTTTCAGGATCTCTGTAACATCACATGGCAAGAAAATAGACTGCAGCAAATGTACATTCCATAAACCATTGTTGTTGAGCAGCTGGGAGACAAAGCGGAATCGACACGTGCCCTCTAGCGAGATAGGTTTATATGAGAAAGGCCTTGGAATCCAACTGTCTCGCCAGATTCTTATCTGCTGGCCATTGCCGACTCTCCAGATCAGCCCCTTCTTCAAAAGATCTAGGCCATGAGAAATCGCCGTCCACGTGGATGAGGTGTTACCTGCGAACACAGTGTCCTCTAGCTTCCCATTTGGATAATACCGAGCTTTAAGAAGTTGAGCACATAGATATCCGGCTTTGTCAACAGTCTCCATGCCTGGCGCGAGAGTAGTGCTTGATTGAATATCCGAAAGTCCCGAAACCCAGCACCGCCTTTACATTTGGCTGCTGGAGTTTTTGCCAAGCCTTCCACCTTTCATTTTCCTTCACCCGAACCCCAATAGAAGTTATGCATTATGTTTGTTAAATCATCACACACAGAAAAAGCCAGTTTAAAAACACCCATAATATATGTAGGAAGTGCTTGCGCCACTGATTTAATAAGAACTTCCCTGCCTGGCTGAGCAAGATGGCCATCACCCCATTGGACAAGTATTTTCAAGAGTTGTGCTTGTAAATTTTGAAACTTGCCTTTGGACATACGACCATTGGGTGTTGGAAGACCCAAGTATTTCTCCTCGAAAACAGCATTCTGAATATTCAGAGTATCTCTCACCTCCTCCTGAAGATTGGTAGGGCATGCTTCTCCGAACATGATTGAACACTTATTATAATTTAGAAACTGGCGTGTAGCTCTAGCATAAAGGTCAAGACAAGACTTAATTCTTTCCGCTTATACACGATTTGCTTCAAAAAACAGTAGTGTATCATCTACGAACAAAATATGAGAGATTTCGGAGCCCTACGACAAATTTTCACTGGCAAAATAATTCCCGAGTTCACCCTATTTCTGAGAATAGAAGATAGACCATTAGCAACAAACAGAAATAAGAACGGGGAGAGTGGATCACCTTGCCGAAGCCCACGTGACGGTGCAAATGAATCCAAGGAGGTTCCATTTAATTTTACAGTATACCTCACCGATGTGACACAAATCGTAATCCAGTCAATCCATCGATGTGAAAACCCCATCTTTTGCATCACTTGCCTCAAGAAATTTCAATCAACCCGATCATATGCCTTTGATAGATCCACTTTGTAAGCACAAAATCCCTTAGTAGGATACTTCTCCTGTTTAATATGGTGGATGCACTCAAATGCAATCAGGGCATTGTCAGTTATCAGCCTACCAGATATGAAGGCACTCTGCTCAGGAGAAATTATATTGTCCAGGAGAGGACGCAATACCAAACATTTGGAAACAACCTTGTAAATAACATTACATAGGCTAATAGGCCGGAAATCGGAGACCTTGACTGGATTCACAATTTTCGGAATAAGAATGATAGATGTCTCATTAACACCATCTGGCATAATACCCGTTCTGAAATACTCCTTCACTACTTTAATTATATTAGTCTTCACCAGATCCCAATTCCTCTGAAAGAATCTTACTGGACAATTATCTGGCCCAGGGGCTTTTAAAGTCCCAATTTGAAAAAGAGCATCCAAAATTTCCTCATCCGAAAAATCGCTACAAAGTTTAATATTATCATCATCTAAAACAACTGAATTAAAAAGATCCAAAACCTCCGTGGCATCAAGGGTTGGGTCAGCAGCAAAGATCTCATGAAAATAAGACGAGACTACATCACCCATGGCTTGAGCATCTTTGTGTACAGTACCATTAGCATCATGTATCTTAGTGATTTTATTTTTTCTTGCTCTCCAAACCGCCTTACTCTGAAAAAACTTCGTGTTTCTATCACCTTCTTTCAACCAAGTGATCCTTGATCATTGTAACCAAATCATCTCCTCCTTGTACAGTAATTCATTGAGTTTATCCGAAACCTCTCGGATTTCTGCACTATCTGCATTCATATTCATTAGTTCCTCTAGCCAGGTTCTTGTTTTATTAATGTCCCTTGTGATATTACCGAACTTCTTACTGCTCCACTTCCGAAGGGACACCATAGTCTCTCTCAAAGCTTTATTGACATGGCCTAGATCATCCATCGCACCATAGGCCTCCCAAGCCTTGCAGACTAATTCTGGTAGCCCGACGTCTCTTTCCCAAAATATCTCAAACCTGCGTGGATGCACTTTACGTTGTTCCTGGTCCGGGGCACCCTTGAGAAATAGCGGCACATGATCAGAACATGGAGACGCAAGGTGCCGCACACTAAAGTACAATATACGCGTAAGATTTTTTCCTCACATATGGAGTTACAGGATTTTCATATAACTTTTGGAGGATTCGATTCTATGATTATTTTTTTCTGCGGAAGACCTTTGACTCAATAGATTGGAGGTATCAAAACTTCCTTTTTTCCGGTACATGGGGTCATTGCCTAGTGGTATGGGACAAGGTCATTACTTCTAAGGAATCTGGGTGTGTTGGGCATAAAAGATATACATGCTCACAACACTGCACTGATTTGTAAGTTTGCTGCAAAGCTCCTCCAAGACAATGTCATCCCTTGTTGCCAATGGTTCACACAAAGATATTGTCAGCAGAGAGTTCCTACCACCAACTCCAGTAGTGATACATCTATTTGGAAGACGATTAAAGCCCGCATCCCCTTGGTCATGCAATCCACGCACTGCTTGTTGGGAAATGGTTCACTGATCTCCTTTTAGTATGACCAATGGTTACCAGTTGGTAGGCTTTACTTGGCTTTCCCTACTATGTTTTCCTTTGCCAGAGACCCACACTGCAACATCTATTCACAATTTCAACATGGAGCATGGGCTCTCAAGCTTCATCCCAACCTCTCACAATCCGCTATCACAGAGCTTGATCAACTAATGGTGTGCTTAGCCGTTGTTCAGCCGGAGAATGATAACCAGGACATGCGCCTTTCTTCCATACACCATTCGGATCCGACCACCTCCTTCTTCTCTGCCCTCTTGACCTTCAGAGGAATCTCTTGGCTGCATGACAAACATGTATGGAATAATATCATCCCCCTCAAGCACAAGGTTTTTCTTTGGCTTGCTTTTCTTTGTTGTTTGAACACCAGAGATATCATCCTACAAACACTAGAACGTTGTATCTCCGGTTGCTGATTGTGCAATATGCCCTGCGACGGAATCCATCGGTGATATCATCCTGCGATGCCAACTCAGTCATGAGCCGTGGGCAAGATTGGGCATTGAGGACAAATCATCCAGTGTTGCAACCATCTCGGAGTTTGTTGAGAGCATCGCTCAGGTCAATGTTTCTGGTCATCTCTGGTGTGTGCTCTTTGCTACCTGCACGGTTGCCCTATGGCAGGCGAGAAATGACCGAATTTTCAACAAAAAACACTGGTCGTCTACAACACTATCCCACAACATTGCTGATCTACTCATTTTGTGGAACCATCGAGCAAGGAGGCAAGAGGACTAGGCGACGCTCATTTCATGGGGTAATAGGCTTAGTAGTTAATCTCTCCATGGTTGTCTTGCCATCTGTATCTCTTTCTTTTTTTCCACTTTGTTATGTCTACAAGGTGAAGCTTCAGCTTCCACCAAAACTCACGCATGTAATTGACCATTGGTCATCCGTGCCACGGCACGTTTATGCATAAGGTAGACAATGGTCTACCTTTTACTTAAAAAAAACTCTTTTTTGTTGAAATGTCTAATGCATTTTCATTATGTCTATCACCGCTCTCTCTCGTCAATCCTTTGGTAGAATCCATGTGTTCTCAAAACATGTAGGATTTTCATGGTACGTGATATCTTAATCAAAACATGTAGGATTTTCATGGGACATGACATCTTAATCGTGTGTTTATCCTATTTCTATGGTTTTAAGCTCATGCAGTCCAAAGATGTCCCTAATTTTATTGCCTTGGTTATCCTCAGTTTCAATAGGCATCAACTCTCTCATAATTGTTTGCATCTTTGAGAGGGAGACTTTGCTTTCTTTTTTCAAAGAGAAAAGTATGTTTTGGTCCCTCAAGTTTCTCAAAAGTATAGACTTAGTCCCTCAAGATTTTTGGTACACATTTGGTTCTTCAAGTCTCAAAATGGGTAAGTTTAGTCCAAAACCAGATTTTGACCACTTTGACTGGGTTTGACAGCCCAGATTTTGACCGAATGAACAGTAGATTTGATTTTTTTAAAAGCTGGTTTTTTTTTCATCCAATATGCTTACACGCCGCGCATGATGCGTGGCAATTTTTCATGGTCTTTTGATACACGGGGAGCCCGTGAAAAAAAATCCACTCTAGGTGAACAGTAAATTTTAAAAATATAGCAAGAAAATAAAAGAATCTGAAACATTTTGCGGTTCAATATGCTCTGGTGCACAAGATGTGTGCAAATTTTCTTCATCTTTGGACATTCGGGGAGTTCATGGCAAAACAAAAACAAATTTTCACTCACAAAAAAATCGGCTAGAGCTTGTCGGATGTCATTTCACAAAAAAAATAATCATATTCTTGTTTTGGTATTCTTTTTATTTCTTGTTCACCTAGAGAAGATTTGTTTTTGCCACGAGCTCCTCCAGCATGGGAAGACCAAGAAAATTGGCACACACCTTGCACATGCAAGCATAATGGATGGCAAAAAAATCTAGTTTTTTAGAACTTTTTTTGGATTTACTGTTCATCCGTTCAAACCCGGTTAAAGCCGTCAAAATTCTGGTTTTGAGCTAAACTTACCTGGTTTTTACACTTTTTTTGCGGGGAAATTCAGAGAGCTTTATTGAGTAAACGCATTCTTGGAACAGTCAGCCAAAAGGGTGGACACCAAGAAGCTAGGAGTCTTGTCAAGCCAACTATCGGTCACATTAAGTGTGCAGGCATGCTTTGCACACAAGTGAGCCGGAAGATTAGCTGACCTGTTTACATGTTGTATAACAAAAGAGGAAAAATGATCACTAAGCTATTCTATCTCTAAAAGTAAAGGAGCCACAATCGAACGAGAATTGTGGCGAGTGGTCCAGAGTGTCACCAACTCCAAGCAATCGACTTCCATAATCACATGCAAGAATCCACAAAGAGATGCAAATCGAACTCCATCTTGCAAAGAAAGTCCCTCCATGATCAAGGGATCCGAGATCCCCACATATCTTGCACCAGGCACCGAGTAGAGCCGTAGGAGAACGAGCAATGCCTCCCGCGCACCCCTGCCATCCGCCAGATTGAGAGTTCCATCGGTTGTGATTTTTACAAAACCATCATCAGGAGGCCGCCATCCAAAGCCCGGCAAGACCAGAGTATCCTTGTGTGGCAGATGAAGGAGTGCAATAGCTTCCTTTCTAGCTCGGATCGTTGCTATAGGATCTCTTCCTTCTTCATCGTGCTTGATACGGTTCCTGGAATGCCAAATAGACCACATAATAGTAGTGATCTTTGCTCGGTCATCATCGGTAAACCGTGGGTCACATAAGATATCACGAGACCATGAATCCAGATGCAGACGAGGAAGCCAGAGTCCGAACCATGCACACGCCTCCTCCCAGAAGCGTTTAGCATGTGAGCAGTGAATCAGAGCATGTTTCAGATCCTCGTCCATTGCAAGCCATACTTTGCATCTGCGAATTTCTGCAATGTGTCTATAGTTGAGAGTAGCTTCATCTGGGAGAATCCCTCGAAGAACTCTCCACTAGAAAACCCTCACTTTTGGGATGACATTCAATTTAAACATCAGTTGATTATCATTTGAGGTACCAGTAGTCGTCCCTTTGTCTAGAGTCAAACGCTCATTTTGATTCACAAGAGCACGATACGCCGACTTCACAGAGTAGTTGCCTGATCTTTTGAATGCCCATGCAAGATCATCATCACCTCCCCCTTGCCGGATGGGAATATTAAGAATGGCCTCGACATCCGAGGCTATGAAGGTCTCCCTGACCACCTCATGTCTCCAAGACCAATTTGTTGTGTCAATGAGGTCTGCCACCTTTTGGATAGCAGTGTTCTATGGTCGAGAGATAGGTGACATGGATATAGTACCTGGAATCCATTTATTGGTCCAGACGTTGATGGTGCTGCCATCTCCGACGCGGGAGATCAATCCACATCATAGGGCTTCTCTTCCTGCTATAATGGCTTTCCAAGTGACCGAGGCCGACTTAGGCAAGGTAGCATGCATAAAATCTGTGTCAGGAAAATAACGTCCCTTTAATACTCTTGCACAAAGGGAATTAGGGTTCATCAGAAAACGCCATCCCTGCTTACCCGACATGGCAAGATTAAATAGATGCGGGTCTCTGAAACCCATCCCGCCTTTACAATTGGGTGTTGCTAGTTCCTTCCAAGATACCCAATGCATTGATCTTTTGTCAAGAGAACTACTCCAAAAATATTTGGCCATCGAAGACGTCAAACTCTTGCAAACTTTCTTGGTTAATAAAAAAGTACTCATCGGGTAGGTGGGGATAGCTTGAACCACTGATTTCAACAAAGTCTCACGGCCTCTACAAGCTAGTAATTTCTCTGACCATCCCTGCATCTTCGCCTGGGCCCTCTCACTGATGTGATCAAAGGTTCCACTTGTGATCTGTCCCACAGCAGTTGAGAGACCCAAATATTTATCATTAAAGGCATCAACCTGAATGTTCAAGGTTGCCTTCAAAAGTTGCCTCAAATCTGTCAGTGTGTTGGAGCTGAAATAAATGGAACTTTTCTCTCTGTTGATAAACTGACCCGAGGCATCTCCATATATCCTCAAGATTTCATTTAACCTAAGCACACTTGGATTACTTGCATTGATGAAGATGAGACTATCATCTGCGAAAAGCAAATGGGTTACCCACGGTGATCTATAACTCACCCGTAGTCCCCTATCAATGGTTCCACCATTGTAGTATTTCAACAATGAGGAAAAACTTTCAGCACACAACAAAAATAGATATGGTGATACTGGATCTCCTTGCCGAAAAACTCTGGTAGGTGTAAAATAACGAAGTAGCTCCCCATTGATTCTCACTGAAAAACCGGACAGACGAAACACACTTCATTATCAGCCTGACGAAGCCCATACTGAAACCTAACCGTGATAGTATTGCTTCAAGATAGTGCCACTCGACACGGTCGTAAGCCTTCATCATGTTGTTGGGTTTCGTAGTAATTTCAAAAATTTTCTTACGCGCACATAGGATCATGTGATGCATAGCAACGAGAGGAGAGTGTTGTCTACGTACCCAACGCAGACCGACTGCGGAAGCAATGACACGACATAGAGGAAGTAGTCGTACGTCTTCACGATCCAACCGATCAAGCACCGAAACTACGGTACCTCCGAGTTCGAGCACACGTTCAGCTCGATGACGATCCCCGGACTCCGATCCAGCAAAGTGTCGGGGAAGAGTTTCGTCAGCACGACGGCGTGGTGACGATCTTGATGAACTACAGCAGCAGGGCTTCGCCTAAACTCCGCTACAGTATTATCGAGGAATATGGTGGCAGGGGGCACCGCACACGGCTAAGGAATCGATCACGTGGATCAACTTGTGTGAACTTGTATGTTTAGAGGTGCCCCTGCCTCAGTATATAAAGGAGCCAAGGGGGGAGGGTGCGCCGGCCAGGAGGAGGAGGCGCAGGAGGAGTCCTACTCCTACCGGGAGTAGGACTCCCCTCCAATCCTATTCCAACTAGGATTCCCAAGGGGGAAAGAGGGAGAGGGGTGGCCGGCCACCTCTCCTAGTCCTAATAGGACTAGGAGAAGGGGGGAGGCGCGCAGCCCCCTTGGGCTGCCCCTTTCTCCTTTCCACTAAGGCCCATGAAGGCCCATGTGGTTCCCGGGGGGTTCCGGTAACCTCCCGGTAACCCGGTAAAATCCCGATTTCACCCGGAACACTTCCGATGTCCAAACATAGGCTTCCAATATATCAATCTTTATGTCTCGACCATTTCAAGACTCCTCGTCATGTCCGTGATCACATCCGGGACTCCGAACAACCTTCGGTACATCAAAATGCATAAACTCATAATATAACTGTCATCGTAACCTTAAGCGTGCGGACCCTACGGGTTCGAGAACAATGTAGACATGACCGAGACATGTCTCTGGTCAATAACCAATAGCGGGACCTGGATGCCCATATTGGTTCCTACATATTCTACGAAGATCTTTATCGGTCAGACCGCATAACAACATACGTTGTTCCCTTTGTCATCGGTATGTTACTTGCCCGAGATTCGATCGTCGGTATCCAATACCTAGTTCAATCTCGTTACCGGCAAGTCTCTTTACTCGTTCCGTAATACATCATCTCACAACTAACATATTAGTTGTAATGCTTGCAAGGCTTATGTGATGTGTATTACCGAGAGGGCCCAGAGATACCTCTCCGACAATCGGAGTGACAAATCATAATCTCGAAATACGCCAACCCAACATCGACCATTGGAGACACCTGTAGTACTCCTTTATAATCACCCATTTACGTTGTGACGTTTGGTAATACCCAAAGTGTTCCTCCGGCAAACGGGAGTTGCATAATCTCATAGTCATAGGAACATGTATAAGTCATGAAGAAAGCAATAGCAACATACTAAACGATCAGGTGCTAAGCTAATGGAATGGGTCATGTCAATCAGATCATTCTACTAATGATGTGACCTCGTTAATCAAATAACAACTCATTGTTCATGGTTAGGAAACATAACCATCTTTGATTAACGAGCTAGTCAAGTAGAGGCATACTAGTGACACTCTGTTTGTCTATGTATTCTCACATGTATTATGTTTCCGGTTAATACAATTCTAGCATGAATAATAAACATTTATCATGATATAAGGAAATAAATAATAACTTTATTATTGCCTCTAGGGCATATTTCCTTCAGTCTCCCACTTGCACTAGAGTCAATAATCTAGTTCACATCGCCATGTGATTTTAACAGCAATAGTTCACATCACCATGTGACCAACACCCAAAGGGTTTACTAGATTCAGTAATCTAGTTCACATCGCTATGTGATTAACACCCAAAGAGTACTAAGGTGTGATCATGTTTTGCTCGTGAGAGAAGCTTAGTCAACGGATCTGTCATATTCAGAGCCGTATGTATTTTGCAAATATCCTATGTCTACAATGCTCTGTGCGGAGCTACTCTAGCTAATTGCTCCCAGTTTCAATATGTATCCAGATTGAGACTTAGAGTCATCTGGATCAGTGTAAAAGTTTGCACTGATGTAACTTTTACAACAAACTCTTTTATCACCTCCATAATCGAGAAACATCTCCTTAGTCCTTACTAAGGATATTCTTGACCAATGTCCAGTGATCTACTCCTAGATCACTATTGTACTCCCTTGCCAAATACAGAGCAAGGTATACAATAGGTCTGGTACATAGCATAGCATACTTTATAGAACCTATGACTGAGGCATAGGGAATGACTTTTCATTCTCTTTCTATTTTCTGCTGTGGTCGGGATTTGAGTCTTACTCAATTTCATACTTTTGCAACACAGGCAAGAACTCTTTCTTTGACTGTTCCATTTTGAACTATTTCAAAATCTTGCCAAGGTATGTACTCATTGAAAATCTTATCAAGCGTCTTGATCTATCTCAATAGATCTTGATGCTCAATATGTAAGCAGCTTTCACCAAGGTCTTTCTTTGAAAAACTTTTATTCAAGTATCCCTTTATGCTATCCAGAAATTCTATATCAATTCCAATCAGTAATATGTCATCCACATATAATATCAGAAATGCTACAGAGCTCCCACTCACTTTCTTGTAAATACAGGCTTCTCCAAAAGTCTGTATAAAACCAAATGCTTTGATCACACTATCAAAAC